>NW_027308652.1:55000-83000 GCF_047496885.1 Scyliorhinus torazame | reverse complement strand
GTGTGCCTCTCCCCAATGCCGATCAGCTGGGTATGTGTGACTCCCCCAATGCCGATCAGCTGGGTGGGTGCCTCCCCCATTGCCGATCAGCTGGGTATGTGTGACTCCCCCAATGCCGATCAGCTGGGTGTGTGCTTCCCCCATTGCCGATCAGCTGGGTGTGTGTGACTCCCCCAATGCCGATCAGCTGGGTGTGTGATTCCCCCATTGCCGATCAGCTGGGTGTGTGTGACTCCCCCAATGCCGATCAGCTGGGTGTGTGTGACTCCCCCAATGCCGAACAGCTGGGTGGGTGCCTCACACTTAAACACAGACTGTGCAGCAGAATGTGCCCCAGACAGAGACAGAGACGGAGACACTGACAGACACAGAGACACAGACAGAGGTACAGAGAGACACAGACAGAGACAGGGACAGAGACACAGACAGAGACACCGACAGAGACACAGACAGAGACACAGACAGACAGAGACAGAGTCTGAGACAGAGACTGAGACACAGACAGACACAGAGACTCAGAGAGAGACACAGAAAGACACAGACACACAGACAGAGATACAGACAGAGACTGGGACACAGACAGAGACAGGGATACAGACCAGAGATACAGACACAGATTGAGGCAGAGACAGGGACACAGACAGAGACATAGCCAGAGGCAGGGACAGAGACAGAGACAGAGACACAGACAGAGAAACAGACAGAGAAACCGACAGAGACACAGACAGACAGAGACAGAGTCTGAGACAGAGACTGAGACACAGACAGACACAGAGTCTCAGAGAGAGACACAGACAGACACAGACACACAGACAGAGATACACACAGAGACTGGGACACAGACAGAGACAGGGATACAGACAGAGATACAGACACAGATTGAGGCAGAGACAGGGACACAGACAGAAACAGAGACACAGACAGAGGCAGGGACAGAGACAGAGACACAGACAGAGACACAGAGAGAGACAGGTACACAGACAGAGACAGAGACACAGACAGAGACAGGGACAGAGACACAGACACAGACACAGACAGGGACAGAGACAGAGACAGAGACAGGGACAGAGACAGAGACACAGACGGAGATAGGGACACAGACAGAGACAGGGACAAAGACAGAGACACAGACAGAGACAGGGACAGAGACAGCGACAGAGACAGAGACAGAGACAGAGACACAGACAGAGACAGGGACACAGACAGAGACAGGGACACAGAGAGGGACATAGACAGAGACACAGACAGAGACTCAGACACAGACAGAGACACAGGCAGAGACACAGACAGAGACAGATACACAGACAGAGGCAGGGACAGAGACAGAGACACATACAGAGACACAGACAGAGACACAGACACAGACAGAGACACAGACAGAGACACAGGCAGAGACAGGGACAGAGACACAGACAGAGACACAGAAAGAGACAGAGACACAGACAGAGATGCAGACAGAGACAGGGACAGAGACACAGACACAGACAGAGACAGGGACACAGACAGAGACAGGGACACAGACAGAGACACAGACACAGACAGAGACAGAGACACAGACAGAGGCAGGGACAGAGACAGAGACAGAGACAGAGACAGAGACACAGACAGAGACACAGACAGAGACAGAGACACAGGCATAGACACAGGGAGAGACAGGGACAGAGACAGAGGCAGAGACACAGACAGAGACACAGACAGAGACACAGACAGAGACAGGGACAGAGACAGAGACAGAGACACAGACACAGACAGAGACAGAGACACAGACAGAGATGCAGACAGAGACAGGGACAGAGACACAGACACAGACAGAGACAGAGACACAGACAGGGACAGAGACACAGACAGGGACACAGACAGAGACAGGGACAGAGACAGAGATAGGGACACAGACAGAGACAGAGACACAGACAGAGACACGGACAGGGACAGGGACAGAGACAGAGACACAGACAGAGACAGGGACAGAGACACAGACAGAGACAGAGACACAGACAGAGACACAGACAGAGAAACAGACAGAGACAGGGACAGAGACAGAGACACAGACAGAGACACAGACAGAGACAGGGACAGAGACAGAGACACAGACAGAGACACAGACAGAGACAAAGACAGAGACAGGGACAGAGACAGAGACAGAGACACAGGCAGAGATAGAGACACAGACAGAGACACAGACAGTGACAGGGACAGAGACAGAGACAGAGACACAGACAGAGACACAGACAGACACAGAGACAGAGACAGTGACACAGACAGAGACAAAGACACAGACAGAAACACAGACAGAGACAGGGACAGGGACAGAGACAAGACACAGACAGAGACACAGACAGAGACAGGGACAGAGACAGAGACAGGGACACAGACAGAGACAGAAACACAGACAGAGACACAGACAGAGACAGGGACAGAGACAGGGACAGAGACAGACACAGAGACACAGACAGAGACAGGGGCAGAGACAGAGACACAGACACAGACAGGGACAGAGACACAGACAGATACACGTACAGAGACAGGGATAGAGACTGAGACACAGACAGAGACAGAGACAGGGACATAGACAGAGATAGAAACACAGATAGAGAAATAGACAGAGGCAGTGACACAGACAGAGACAGGGACACAGACAGAGACACAGACAGAGACAGAGACACAGACAGAGACAAAGGCAGAGACAGGGACAGAGACAGAGGCAGGGACACAGACAGAGACGCAGACAGAGACAGGGACAGAGACAGATACAGAGACACAGACAGAGACAGAGACACAGACAGAGATGCAGACAGAGACAGGGACAGAGACAGAGACACAGACAGAGACAGGGACACAGACAGAGACAGGGACACAGACAGAGACACAGACAGAGACACAGACAGAGACAGGGACAGAGACAGAGCCACAGACAGAGACACAGACAGAGACAGGGAGAGAGACACAGACAGGGACACAGACAGAGACAGAGACACAGACAGAGACACAGACAGAGACAGTGACAGAGACAGAGACAGAGACACAGACAGAGACACAGACAGAGACAGGGACAGAGACAGAGACACAGACACAGACAGAGACAGGGACAGAGACACAGACAGAGACACAAACAGAGACAGAGGCACAGACAGATATACATACAGAGAAACAGACAGAGACAGGGACAGAGATAGAGACAGAGACACAGACAGAGACAGAGTCACAGACCGAGACACAGACAGAGACAGGGACAGAGACAGAGACAGAGACAGAGACAGACACAGTCAGAGACAGAGACAGAGACAGAGACAGTGACACAGACAGAGACAATGACACAGACAGAGACACAGACAGGGACAGAGACAGAGACAGGGACACAGACAGACAGAGACACAGACAGAGACACAGACAGAGACAGGGACAGAGACAGAGACAGGGGCAGAGACAGAGACAGAGACACAGACAGAGACAGAGACACAGACAGAGACAGGGACAGAGACTGAGACACAGACAGAGATAGAGACAGGGACATAGACAGAGACACAAACACAGACAGAGAAACAGAAAGAGGCAGTGACACAGACAGAGACAGGGACACAGACAGAGACAGAGACACAGACAGAGACAGGGACAGAGACAGAGACACAGACAGAGACACAGTCAGAGACAGGTACACAGACAGAGACAGCGACACAGACACAGACAGAGACATAGACAGAGACAGGGACAGAGACAGAGACAGAGACAGGGACACAGACAGAGACAGAGACAGAGACACAGACAGAGACAGGGACAGAGACAGAGACAGGGACACAGACAGAGGCACAGACAGAGACAGAGACACAGACAGAGACACAGACAGAGACACAGACAACAAAGAACAAAGAACAAAGAAATGTACAGCACAGGAACAGGCCCTTCGGCCCTCCAAGCCCGTGCCGACCATACTGCCCGACTAAACTACAATCTTCTACACTTCCTGGGTCCGTATCCTTCTATTCCCATCCTATTCATATATTTGTCAAGATGCCCCTTAAATGTCCCTATCGTCCCTGCTTCCACTACCTCCTCCGGTAGTGAGTTCCAGGCACCCACTACCCTCTGCGTAAAAAACTTGCCTCGTACATCTACTCTAAACTTTGCCCCTCTCACCTTAAACCTATGCCCCCTAGTAATTGACCCCTCTACCCTGGGGAAAAGCCTCTGACTATCCACTCTGTCTATGCCCCTCATAATTTTGTATACCTCTATCAGGTCGCCCCTCAACCTCCTTCGTTCCAGTGAGAACAAACCGAGTTTATTCAATCGCTCCTCATAGCTTATGCCCTCCATACCAGGCAACATTCTGGTAAATCTCTTCTGCACCCTCTCTAAAGCCTCCACATCCTTCTGGTAGTGTGGCGACCAGAATTGAACACTATACTCCAAGTGTGGCCTAACTAAGGTTCTATACAGCTGCAACATGACTTGCCAATTCTTATACTCAATGCCCCGGCCAATGAAGGCAAGCATGCCGTATGCCTTCTTGACTACCTTCTCCACCTGTGTAGCCCCTTTCAGTGATCTGTGGACCTGTACTCCTAGATCTCTTTGACTTTCAATACTCTTGAGGGTTCTACCATTCACTGTATATTCCCTACCTGCATTAGCCCTTCCAAAATGCATTACCTCACATTTGTCCAGGTTAAACTCCATCTGCCATCTCTCAGAGACCGGGACAGAGACAGAGACACAGACACAGACAGAGACACAGACAGAGACAGGGACAGAGACAGAGACAGGGACAAAGACAGGGACACAGACAGAGACTGTGACACAGACAGAGACACAGACAGAGACAAGGACAGAGACAGAGACAGGGACAGAGACAGAGACAGGGACACAGACAGAGACACAGACAGAGACAGAGACACAGACAGGGACAGGGACAGAGACACAGACAGAGACACAGACAGAGACAGGGACAGTGACAGGGACAGGGACACAGGCAGGGACACAGACAGAGACAGAGACACAGACAGAGACACAGACAGAGACAGAGACAGAGACAGGGACAGAGACAGGGACAGAGACAGAGACAGGGACACAGACAGAGACACAGACAGAGACAGAGATACAGACAGAGACAGAGACAGAGACACAGACTGAGACAGAGGCAGGGACACAGACAGAGACGCAGACAGAGACAGGGACAGAGACAGATACAGAGACAGAGACAGAGACACAGACACAGACAGAGACACAGACAGAGACAGGGACAGAGACAGAGACACAGACAGAGACAGGGACACAGACAGAGACAGGGACACAGACAGAGACACAGACAGAGACACAGACAGAGACAGGGACAGAGACAGAGCCACAGACAGAGACACAGACAGAGACAGGGAGAGAGACACAGACAGGGACACAGACAGAGACAGAGACACAGACAGAGACACAGACAGAGACAGTGACAGAGACAGAGACAGAGACACAGACAGAGACACAGACAGAGACAGGGACAGAGACAGAGACACAGACACAGACAGAGACAGGGACAGAGACACAGACAGAGACACAAACAGAGACAGAGGCACAGACAGATATACATACAGAGAAACAGACAGAGACAGGGACAGAGATAGAGACAGAGACACAGACAGAGACAGAGTCACAGACCGAGACACAGACAGAGACAGGGACAGAGACAGAGACAGAGACAGAGACAGAGACACAGTCAGAGACAGAGACAGAGACAGTGACACAGACAGAGACAATGACACAGACAGAGACACAGACAGGGACAGAGACAGAGACAGGGACACAGACAGACAGAGACACAGACAGAGACACAGACAGAGACAGGGACAGAGACAGAGACAGGGGCAGAGACAGAGACAGAGACACAGACAGAGACAGGGACAGAGACTGAGACACAGACAGAGATAGAGACAGGGACATAGACAGAGACACAAACACAGACAGAGAAACAGAAAGAGGCAGTGACACAGACAGAGACAGGGACACAGACAGAGACAGAGACACAGACAGAGACAGGGACAGAGACAGAGACACAGACAGAGACACAGTCAGAGACAGGTACACAGACAGAGACAGCGACACAGACACAGACAGAGACATAGACAGAGACAGGGACAGAGACAGAGACAGAGACAGGGACACAGACAGAGACAGAGACAGAGACACAGACAGAGACAGGGACAGAGACAGAGACAGGGACACAGACAGAGGCACAGACAGAGACAGAGACACAGACAGAGACACAGACAGAGACACAGACAACAAAGAACAAAGAACAAAGAAATGTACAGCACAGGAACAGGCCCTTCGGCCCTCCAAGCCCGTGCCGACCATACTGCCCGACTAAACTACAATCTTCTACACTTCCTGGGTCCGTATCCTTCTATTCCCATCCTATTCATATATTTGTCAAGATGCCCCTTAAATGTCCCTATCGTCCCTGCTTCCACTACCTCCTCCGGTAGTGAGTTCCAGGCACCCACTACCCTCTGCGTAAAAAACTTGCCTCGTACATCTACTCTAAACTTTGCCCCTCTCACCTTAAACCTATGCCCCCTAGTAATTGACCCCTCTACCCTGGGGAAAAGCCTCTGACTATCCACTCTGTCTATGCCCCTCATAATTTTGTATACCTCTATCAGGTCGCCCCTCAACCTCCTTCGTTCCAGTGAGAACAAACCGAGTTTATTCAATCGCTCCTCATAGCTTATGCCCTCCATACCAGGCAACATTCTGGTAAATCTCTTCTGCACCCTCTCTAAAGCCTCCACATCCTTCTGGTAGTGTGGCGACCAGAATTGAACACTATACTCCAAGTGTGGCCTAACTAAGGTTCTATACAGCTGCAACATGACTTGCCAATTCTTATACTCAATGCCCCGGCCAATGAAGGCAAGCATGCCGTATGCCTTCTTGACTACCTTCTCCACCTGTGTAGCCCCTTTCAGTGATCTGTGGACCTGTACTCCTAGATCTCTTTGACTTTCAATACTCTTGAGGGTTCTACCATTCACTGTATATTCCCTACCTGCATTAGCCCTTCCAAAATGCATTACCTCACATTTGTCCAGGTTAAACTCCATCTGCCATCTCTCAGAGACAGGGACAGAGACAGAGACACAGACACAGACAGAGACACAGACAGAGACAGGGACAGAGACAGAGACAGGGACAAAGACAGGGACACAGACAGAGACTGTGACACAGACAGAGACACAGACAGAGACAAGGACAGAGACAGAGACAGGGACAGAGACAGAGACAGGGACACAGACAGAGACACAGACAGAGACAGAGACACAGACAGGGACAGGGACAGAGACACAGACAGAGACACAGACAGAGACAGGGACAGTGACAGGGACAGGGACACAGGCAGGGACACAGACAGAGACAGAGACACAGACAGAGACACAGACAGAGACAGAGACAGAGACAGGGACAGAGACAGGGACAGAGACAGAGACAGGGACACAGACAGAGACACAGACAGAGACAGAGATACAGACAGAGACAGAGACAGAGACACAGACTGAGACAGGGACAGAGACACAGACACAGGCAGAGACATAGACAGAGACAGAGACACAGACAGAGACAGGGACAGAGACAGAGACAGAGACACAGACACAGACAGAGACACAGACAGAGACAGGGACAGAGACAGATACAGGGACACAGACAGAGACACAGACAGAGACAGGGGCAGAGACAGAGACAGGGACACAGACAGAGACAGAGACACAGACAGAGACACAGACAGAGACAGGGACAGAGACTGAGACACAGACAGATAGAGACAGGGACATAGACAGAGACACAAACACAGACAGAGAAACAGACAGAGACAGAGACACAGACAGTGACAGAGAGACAGACAGGGACAGGGACAGAGACACAGACAGAGACACAGACAGAGACACAGACAGAGACAGGGACACAGACAGAGGCAGAGACACAGACAGAGACCGGGACAGAGACAGAGACACAGACAGAGACACAGGCAGAAGCAGGTACACAGACAGAGACAGCGACACAGGCACAGACAGAGAAATAGACAGAGACAGGGACAGAGACAGAGACAGAGACAGGGACACAGACAGAGACAGAGACAGAGACACAGACAGAGACAGGGACAGAGACAGAGACAGGGACACAGGCAGGGACACAGACAGAGACAGCGACAGAGACACAGACAGAGACACAGACAGAGACACAGACAGAGACAGGGACAGAGACAGAGACACAGACACAGACAGAGACAGAGACACAGACAGAGGCAGGGACAGAGACAGAGACAGAGACAAAGACAGCGACACAGACAGAGACTGAGACACAGACAGAGACACAGACAGAAACAAGGACAGAGACAGAGACAGGGACAGAGACAGAGACAGGGACACAGGCAGGGACACAGACAGAGACACAGACAGAGACAGAGACAGAGACAGAGACAGGGACAGAGACAGAGACAGGGACACAGACAGAGACACAGACAGAGACAGAGACCCAGACAGAGACAGAGACAGAGGCACAGATTGAGACAGGGATAGAGACAGAGACACAGACAGAGACATAGACAGAGACAGAGACACAGACAGAGACAGAGACAGAGACAGAGACAGGTACACAGACAGAGACACAGACAGAGACACAGACAGAGACAGGGACAGAGACAGAGACAGGGACACAGACAGAGACACAGACTGAGACAGGGACAGAGACAGAGACAGGGACAGAGACAGAGACAGGGAGACAGACAGAGACACAGACAGAGACAGAGACACAGACAGAGACAGAGACAGAGACAGAGACAGAGACAGGGACAGAGACAGAGACAGGGACACAGACAGAGACACAGACAGAGACAGAGACCCAGACAGAGACAGAGACAGAGGCACAGATTGAGACAGGGATAGAGACACAGACACAGACAGAGACATAGACAGAGACAGAGACACAGACAGAGACAGGGACACAGACAGAGACACAGACAGAGACACAGACAGGGACACAGACAGAGACAGGGACAGAGACAGAGACAGAGACACAGACAGCGACAGGGACAGAGACAGAGACACAGACAGGGACACAGACAGAGACAGAGAAACAGACAGAGACACAGACAGAGACAGGGTCACAGACAGAGACAGGGACACAGGCAGAGACACAGACAGAGGCATGGACACAGACAGGGACACAGACAGTGACAGGGACAGAGACAGAGACACAGAGAGAGACTGAGACACATACACAGACAGTGACAGGCAGAGACAGGGACACAGACAGACACAGAGAGAGATACACAGAAAGAGACACAGGCAGAGACAGGGACACAGACAGAGACACAGACAGAGACAGGGACAGAGACAGAGACACAGACACAGAGAGGGACTGTGACACAGACAGAGACACAGACAGAGACCAGGACAGAGACAGAGACAGAGACAGGGACAGAGACAGAGACACAGACAGAGACAGGGACAGAGACAGAGACACAGACAGAGACACAGACAGAGACAAAGACAGAGACAGGGACAGAGACAGAGACAGAGACACAGGCAGAGATAGAGACACAGACAGAGACACAGACAGTGACAGGGACAGAGACAGAGACAGAGACACAGACAGAGACACAGACAGACACAGAGACAGAGACAGTGACACAGACAGAGACAAAGACACAGACAGAAACACAGACAGAGACAGGGACAGAGATAGAGACAGAGACACAGATGGATGGATGGATGGATGGATGGATGGATGGATGGATGGATGGATGGATGGATGGATGGATGGATGGATGGATGGATGGATGGATGGATGGATGGATGGATGGATGGATGGATGGATGGATGGATGGATGGATGGATGGATGGATGGATGGATGGATGGATGGATGGATGGATGGATGGATGGATGGATGGATGGATGGATGGATGGATGGATGGATGGATGGATGGATGGATGGATGGATGGATGGATGGATGGATGGATGGATGGATGGATGGATGGATGGATGGATGGATGGATGGATGGATGGATGGATGGATGGATGGATGGATGGATGGATGGATGGATGGATGGATGGATGGATGGATGGATGGATGGATGGATGGATGGATGGATGGATGGATGGATGGATGGATGGATGGATGGATGGATGGATGGATGGATGGATGGATGGATGGATGGATGGATGGATGGATGGATGGATGGATGGATGGATGGATGGATGGATGGATGGATGGATGGATGGATGGATGGATGGATGGATGGATGGATGGATGGATGGATGGATGGATGGATGGATGGATGGATGGATGGATGGATGGATGGATGGATGGATGGATGGATGGATGGATGGATGGATGGATGGATGGATGGATGGATGGATGGATGGATGGATGGATGGATGGATGGATGGATGGATGGATGGATGGATGGATGGATGGATGGATGGATGGATGGATGGATGGATGGATGGATGGATGGATGGATGGATGGATGGATGGATGGATGGATGGATGGATGGATGGATGGATGGATGGATGGATGGATGGATGGATGGATGGATGGATGGATGGATGGATGGATGGATGGATGGATGGATGGATGGATGGATGGATGGATGGATGGATGGATGGATGGATGGATGGATGGATGGATGGATGGATGGATGGATGGATGGATGGATGGATGGATGGATGGATGGATGGATGGATGGATGGATGGATGGATGGATGGATGGATGGATGGATGGATGGATGGATGGATGGATGGATGGATGGATGGATGGATGGATGGATGGATGGATGGATGGATGGATGGATGGATGGATGGATGGATGGATGGATGGATGGATGGATGGATGGATGGATGGATGGATGGATGGATGGATGGATGGATGGATGGATGGATGGATGGATGGATGGATGGATGGATGGATGGATGGATGGATGGATGGATGGATGGATGGATGGATGGATGGATGGATGGATGGATGGATGGATGGATGGATGGATGGATGGATGGATGGATGGATGGATGGATGGATGGATGGATGGATGGATGGATGGATGGATGGATGGATGGATGGATGGATGGATGGATGGATGGATGGATGGATGGATGGATGGATGGATGGATGGATGGATGGATGGATGGATGGATGGATGGATGGATGGATGGATGGATGGATGGATGGATGGATGGATGGATGGATGGATGGATGGATGGATGGATGGATGGATGGATGGATGGATGGATGGATGGATGGATGGATGGATGGATGGATGGATGGATGGATGGATGGATGGATGGATGGATGGATGGATGGATGGATGGATGGATGGATGGATGGATGGATGGATGGATGGATGGATGGATGGATGGATGGATGGATGGATGGATGGATGGATGGATGGATGGATGGATGGATGGATGGATGGATGGATGGATGGATGGATGGATGGATGGATGGATGGATGGATGGATGGATGGATGGATGGATGGATGGATGGATGGATGGATGGATGGATGGATGGATGGATGGATGGATGGATGGATGGATGGATGGATGGATGGATGGATGGATGGATGGATGGATGGATGGATGGATGGATGGATGGATGGATGGATGGATGGATGGATGGATGGATGGATGGATGGATGGATGGATGGATGGATGGATGGATGGATGGATGGATGGATGGATGGATGGATGGATGGATGGATGGATGGATGGATGGATGGATGGATGGATGGATGGATGGATGGATGGATGGATGGATGGATGGATGGATGGATGGATGGATGGATGGATGGATGGATGGATGGATGGATGGATGGATGGATGGATGGATGGATGGATGGATGGATGGATGGATGGATGGATGGATGGATGGATGGATGGATGGATGGATGGATGGATGGATGGATGGATGGATGGATGGATGGATGGATGGATGGATGGATGGATGGATGGATGGATGGATGGATGGATGGATGGATGGATGGATGGATGGATGGATGGATGGATGGATGGATGGATGGATGGATGGATGGATGGATGGATGGATGGATGGATGGATGGATGGATGGATGGATGGATGGATGGATGGATGGATGGATGGATGGATGGATGGATGGATGGATGGATGGATGGATGGATGGATGGATGGATGGATGGATGGATGGATGGATGGATGGATGGATGGATGGATGGATGGATGGATGGATGGATGGATGGATGGATGGATGGATGGATGGATGGATGGATGGATGGATGGATGGATGGATGGATGGATGGATGGATGGATGGATGGATGGATGGATGGATGGATGGATGGATGGATGGATGGATGGATGGATGGATGGATGGATGGATGGATGGATGGATGGATGGATGGATGGATGGATGGATGGATGGATGGATGGATGGATGGATGGATGGATGGATGGATGGATGGATGGATGGATGGATGGATGGATGGATGGATGGATGGATGGATGGATGGATGGATGGATGGATGGATGGATGGATGGATGGATGGATGGATGGATGGATGGATGGATGGATGGATGGATGGATGGATGGATGGATGGATGGATGGATGGATGGATGGATGGATGGATGGATGGATGGATGGATGGATGGATGGATGGATGGATGGATGGATGGATGGATGGATGGATGGATGGATGGATGGATGGATGGATGGATGGATGGATGGATGGATGGATGGATGGATGGATGGATGGATGGATGGATGGATGGATGGATGGATGGATGGATGGATGGATGGATGGATGGATGGATGGATGGATGGATGGATGGATGGATGGATGGATGGATGGATGGATGGATGGATGGATGGATGGATGGATGGATGGATGGATGGATGGATGGATGGATGGATGGATGGATGGATGGATGGATGGATGGATGGATGGATGGATGGATGGATGGATGGATGGATGGATGGATGGATGGATGGATGGATGGATGGATGGATGGATGGATGGATGGATGGATGGATGGATGGATGGATGGATGGATGGATGGATGGATGGATGGATGGATGGATGGATGGATGGATGGATGGATGGATGGATGGATGGATGGATGGATGGATGGATGGATGGATGGATGGATGGATGGATGGATGGATGGATGGATGGATGGATGGATGGATGGATGGATGGATGGATGGATGGATGGATGGATGGATGGATGGATGGATGGATGGATGGATGGATGGATGGATGGATGGATGGATGGATGGATGGATGGATGGATGGATGGATGGATGGATGGATGGATGGATGGATGGATGGATGGATGGATGGATGGATGGATGGATGGATGGATGGATGGATGGATGGATGGATGGATGGATGGATGGATGGATGGATGGATGGATGGATGGATGGATGGATGGATGGATGGATGGATGGATGGATGGATGGATGGATGGATGGATGGATGGATGGATGGATGGATGGATGGATGGATGGATGGATGGATGGATGGATGGATGGATGGATGGATGGATGGATGGATGGATGGATGGATGGATGGATGGATGGATGGATGGATGGATGGATGGATGGATGGATGGATGGATGGATGGATGGATGGATGGATGGATGGATGGATGGATGGATGGATGGATGGATGGATGGATGGATGGATGGATGGATGGATGGATGGATGGATGGATGGATGGATGGATGGATGGATGGATGGATGGATGGATGGATGGATGGATGGATGGATGGATGGATGGATGGATGGATGGATGGATGGATGGATGGATGGATGGATGGATGGATGGATGGATGGATGGATGGATGGATGGATGGATGGATGGATGGATGGATGGATGGATGGATGGATGGATGGATGGATGGATGGATGGATGGATGGATGGATGGATGGATGGATGGATGGATGGATGGATGGATGGATGGATGGATGGATGGATGGATGGATGGATGGATGGATGGATGGATGGATGGATGGATGGATGGATGGATGGATGGATGGATGGATGGATGGATGGATGGATGGATGGATGGATGGATGGATGGATGGATGGATGGATGGATGGATGGATGGATGGATGGATGGATGGATGGATGGATGGATGGATGGATGGATGGATGGATGGATGGATGGATGGATGGATGGATGGATGGATGGATGGATGGATGGATGGATGGATGGATGGATGGATGGATGGATGGATGGATGGATGGATGGATGGATGGATGGATGGATGGATGGATGGATGGATGGATGGATGGATGGATGGATGGATGGATGGATGGATGGATGGATGGATGGATGGATGGATGGATGGATGGATGGATGGATGGATGGATGGATGGATGGATGGATGGATGGATGGATGGATGGATGGATGGATGGATGGATGGATGGATGGATGGATGGATGGATGGATGGATGGATGGATGGATGGATGGATGGATGGATGGATGGATGGATGGATGGATGGATGGATGGATGGATGGATGGATGGATGGATGGATGGATGGATGGATGGATGGATGGATGGATGGATGGATGGATGGATGGATGGATGGATGGATGGATGGATGGATGGATGGATGGATGGATGGATGGATGGATGGATGGATGGATGGATGGATGGATGGATGGATGGATGGATGGATGGATGGATGGATGGATGGATGGATGGATGGATGGATGGATGGATGGATGGATGGATGGATGGATGGATGGATGGATGGATGGATGGATGGATGGATGGATGGATGGATGGATGGATGGATGGATGGATGGATGGATGGATGGATGGATGGATGGATGGATGGATGGATGGATGGATGGATGGATGGATGGATGGATGGATGGATGGATGGATGGATGGATGGATGGATGGATGGATGGATGGATGGATGGATGGATGGATGGATGGATGGATGGATGGATGGATGGATGGATGGATGGATGGATGGATGGATGGATGGATGGATGGATGGATGGATGGATGGATGGATGGATGGATGGATGGATGGATGGATGGATGGATGGATGGATGGATGGATGGATGGATGGATGGATGGATGGATGGATGGATGGATGGATGGATGGATGGATGGATGGATGGATGGATGGATGGATGGATGGATGGATGGATGGATGGATGGATGGATGGATGGATGGATGGATGGATGGATGGATGGATGGATGGATGGATGGATGGATGGATGGATGGATGGATGGATGGATGGATGGATGGATGGATGGATGGATGGATGGATGGATGGATGGATGGATGGATGGATGGATGGATGGATGGATGGATGGATGGATGGATGGATGGATGGATGGATGGATGGATGGATGGATGGATGGATGGATGGATGGATGGATGGATGGATGGATGGATGGATGGATGGATGGATGGATGGATGGATGGATGGATGGATGGATGGATGGATGGATGGATGGATGGATGGATGGATGGATGGATGGATGGATGGATGGATGGATGGATGGATGGATGGATGGATGGATGGATGGATGGATGGATGGATGGATGGATGGATGGATGGATGGATGGATGGATGGATGGATGGATGGATGGATGGATGGATGGATGGATGGATGGATGGATGGATGGATGGATGGATGGATGGATGGATGGATGGATGGATGGATGGATGGATGGATGGATGGATGGATGGATGGATGGATGGATGGATGGATGGATGGATGGATGGATGGATGGATGGATGGATGGATGGATGGATGGATGGATGGATGGATGGATGGATGGATGGATGGATGGATGGATGGATGGATGGATGGATGGATGGATGGATGGATGGATGGATGGATGGATGGATGGATGGATGGATGGATGGATGGATGGATGGATGGATGGATGGATGGATGGATGGATGGATGGATGGATGGATGGATGGATGGATGGATGGATGGATGGATGGATGGATGGATGGATGGATGGATGGATGGATGGATGGATGGATGGATGGATGGATGGATGGATGGATGGATGGATGGATGGATGGATGGATGGATGGATGGATGGATGGATGGATGGATGGATGGATGGATGGATGGATGGATGGATGGATGGATGGATGGATGGATGGATGGATGGATGGATGGATGGATGGATGGATGGATGGATGGATGGATGGATGGATGGATGGATGGATGGATGGATGGATGGATGGATGGATGGATGGATGGATGGATGGATGGATGGATGGATGGATGGATGGATGGATGGATGGATGGATGGATGGATGGATGGATGGATGGATGGATGGATGGATGGATGGATGGATGGATGGATGGATGGATGGATGGATGGATGGATGGATGGATGGATGGATGGATGGATGGATGGATGGATGGATGGATGGATGGATGGATGGATGGATGGATGGATGGATGGATGGATGGATGGATGGATGGATGGATGGATGGATGGATGGATGGATGGATGGATGGATGGATGGATGGATGGATGGATGGATGGATGGATGGATGGATGGATGGATGGATGGATGGATGGATGGATGGATGGATGGATGGATGGATGGATGGATGGATGGATGGATGGATGGATGGATGGATGGATGGATGGATGGATGGATGGATGGATGGATGGATGGATGGATGGATGGATGGATGGATGGATGGATGGATGGATGGATGGATGGATGGATGGATGGATGGATGGATGGATGGATGGATGGATGGATGGATGGATGGATGGATGGATGGATGGATGGATGGATGGATGGATGGATGGATGGATGGATGGATGGATGGATGGATGGATGGATGGATGGATGGATGGATGGATGGATGGATGGATGGATGGATGGATGGATGGATGGATGGATGGATGGATGGATGGATGGATGGATGGATGGATGGATGGATGGATGGATGGATGGATGGATGGATGGATGGATGGATGGATGGATGGATGGATGGATGGATGGATGGATGGATGGATGGATGGATGGATGGATGGATGGATGGATGGATGGATGGATGGATGGATGGATGGATGGATGGATGGATGGATGGATGGATGGATGGATGGATGGATGGATGGATGGATGGATGGATGGATGGATGGATGGATGGATGGATGGATGGATGGATGGATGGATGGATGGATGGATGGATGGATGGATGGATGGATGGATGGATGGATGGATGGATGGATGGATGGATGGATGGATGGATGGATGGATGGATGGATGGATGGATGGATGGATGGATGGATGGATGGATGGATGGATGGATGGATGGATGGATGGATGGATGGATGGATGGATGGATGGATGGATGGATGGATGGATGGATGGATGGATGGATGGATGGATGGATGGATGGATGGATGGATGGATGGATGGATGGATGGATGGATGGATGGATGGATGGATGGATGGATGGATGGATGGATGGATGGATGGATGGATGGATGGATGGATGGATGGATGGATGGATGGATGGATGGATGGATGGATGGATGGATGGATGGATGGATGGATGGATGGATGGATGGATGGATGGATGGATGGATGGATGGATGGATGGATGGATGGATGGATGGATGGATGGATGGATGGATGGATGGATGGATGGATGGATGGATGGATGGATGGATGGATGGATGGATGGATGGATGGATGGATGGATGGATGGATGGATGGATGGATGGATGGATGGATGGATGGATGGATGGATGGATGGATGGATGGATGGATGGATGGATGGATGGATGGATGGATGGATGGATGGATGGATGGATGGATGGATGGATGGATGGATGGATGGATGGATGGATGGATGGATGGATGGATGGATGGATGGATGGATGGATGGATGGATGGATGGATGGATGGATGGATGGATGGATGGATGGATGGATGGATGGATGGATGGATGGATGGATGGATGGATGGATGGATGGATGGATGGATGGATGGATGGATGGATGGATGGATGGATGGATGGATGGATGGATGGATGGATGGATGGATGGATGGATGGATGGATGGATGGATGGATGGATGGATGGATGGATGGATGGATGGATGGATGGATGGATGGATGGATGGATGGATGGATGGATGGATGGATGGATGGATGGATGGATGGATGGATGGATGGATGGATGGATGGATGGATGGATGGATGGATGGATGGATGGATGGATGGATGGATGGATGGATGGATGGATGGATGGATGGATGGATGGATGGATGGATGGATGGATGGATGGATGGATGGATGGATGGATGGATGGATGGATGGATGGATGGATGGATGGATGGATGGATGGATGGATGGATGGATGGATGGATGGATGGATGGATGGATGGATGGATGGATGGATGGATGGATGGATGGATGGATGGATGGATGGATGGATGGATGGATGGATGGATGGATGGATGGATGGATGGATGGATGGATGGATGGATGGATGGATGGATGGATGGATGGATGGATGGATGGATGGATGGATGGATGGATGGATGGATGGATGGATGGATGGATGGATGGATGGATGGATGGATGGATGGATGGATGGATGGATGGATGGATGGATGGATGGATGGATGGATGGATGGATGGATGGATGGATGGATGGATGGATGGATGGATGGATGGATGGATGGATGGATGGATGGATGGATGGATGGATGGATGGATGGATGGATGGATGGATGGATGGATGGATGGATGGATGGATGGATGGATGGATGGATGGATGGATGGATGGATGGATGGATGGATGGATGGATGGATGGATGGATGGATGGATGGATGGATGGATGGATGGATGGATGGATGGATGGATGGATGGATGGATGGATGGATGGATGGATGGATGGATGGATGGATGGATGGATGGATGGATGGATGGATGGATGGATGGATGGATGGATGGATGGATGGATGGATGGATGGATGGATGGATGGATGGATGGATGGATGGATGGATGGATGGATGGATGGATGGATGGATGGATGGATGGATGGATGGATGGATGGATGGATGGATGGATGGATGGATGGATGGATGGATGGATGGATGGATGGATGGATGGATGGATGGATGGATGGATGGATGGATGGATGGATGGATGGATGGATGGATGGATGGATGGATGGATGGATGGATGGATGGATGGATGGATGGATGGATGGATGGATGGATGGATGGATGGATGGATGGATGGATGGATGGATGGATGGATGGATGGATGGATGGATGGATGGATGGATGGATGGATGGATGGATGGATGGATGGATGGATGGATGGATGGATGGATGGATGGATGGATGGATGGATGGATGGATGGATGGATGGATGGATGGATGGATGGATGGATGGATGGATGGATGGATGGATGGATGGATGGATGGATGGATGGATGGATGGATGGATGGATGGATGGATGGATGGATGGATGGATGGATGGATGGATGGATGGATGGATGGATGGATGGATGGATGGATGGATGGATGGATGGATGGATGGATGGATGGATGGATGGATGGATGGATGGATGGATGGATGGATGGATGGATGGATGGATGGATGGATGGATGGATGGATGGATGGATGGATGGATGGATGGATGGATGGATGGATGGATGGATGGATGGATGGATGGATGGATGGATGGATGGATGGATGGATGGATGGATGGATGGATGGATGGATGGATGGATGGATGGATGGATGGATGGATGGATGGATGGATGGATGGATGGATGGATGGATGGATGGATGGATGGATGGATGGATGGATGGATGGATGGATGGATGGATGGATGGATGGATGGATGGATGGATGGATGGATGGATGGATGGATGGATGGATGGATGGATGGATGGATGGATGGATGGATGGATGGATGGATGGATGGATGGATGGATGGATGGATGGATGGATGGATGGATGGATGGATGGATGGATGGATGGATGGATGGATGGATGGATGGATGGATGGATGGATGGATGGATGGATGGATGGATGGATGGATGGATGGATGGATGGATGGATGGATGGATGGATGGATGGATGGATGGATGGATGGATGGATGGATGGATGGATGGATGGATGGATGGATGGATGGATGGATGGATGGATGGATGGATGGATGGATGGATGGATGGATGGATGGATGGATGGATGGATGGATGGATGGATGGATGGATGGATGGATGGATGGATGGATGGATGGATGGATGGATGGATGGATGGATGGATGGATGGATGGATGGATGGATGGATGGATGGATGGATGGATGGATGGATGGATGGATGGATGGATGGATGGATGGATGGATGGATGGATGGATGGATGGATGGATGGATGGATGGATGGATGGATGGATGGATGGATGGATGGATGGATGGATGGATGGATGGATGGATGGATGGATGGATGGATGGATGGATGGATGGATGGATGGATGGATGGATGGATGGATGGATGGATGGATGGATGGATGGATGGATGGATGGATGGATGGATGGATGGATGGATGGATGGATGGATGGATGGATGGATGGATGGATGGATGGATGGATGGATGGATGGATGGATGGATGGATGGATGGATGGATGGATGGATGGATGGATGGATGGATGGATGGATGGATGGATGGATGGATGGATGGATGGATGGATGGATGGATGGATGGATGGATGGATGGATGGATGGATGGATGGATGGATGGATGGATGGATGGATGGATGGATGGATGGATGGATGGATGGATGGATGGATGGATGGATGGATGGATGGATGGATGGATGGATGGATGGATGGATGGATGGATGGATGGATGGATGGATGGATGGATGGATGGATGGATGGATGGATGGATGGATGGATGGATGGATGGATGGATGGATGGATGGATGGATGGATGGATGGATGGATGGATGGATGGATGGATGGATGGATGGATGGATGGATGGATGGATGGATGGATGGATGGATGGATGGATGGATGGATGGATGGATGGATGGATGGATGGATGGATGGATGGATGGATGGATGGATGGATGGATGGATGGATGGATGGATGGATGGATGGATGGATGGATGGATGGATGGATGGATGGATGGATGGATGGATGGATGGATGGATGGATGGATGGATGGATGGATGGATGGATGGATGGATGGATGGATGGATGGATGGATGGATGGATGGATGGATGGATGGATGGATGGATGGATGGATGGATGGATGGATGGATGGATGGATGGATGGATGGATGGATGGATGGATGGATGGATGGATGGATGGATGGATGGATGGATGGATGGATGGATGGATGGATGGATGGATGGATGGATGGATGGATGGATGGATGGATGGATGGATGGATGGATGGATGGATGGATGGATGGATGGATGGATGGATGGATGGATGGATGGATGGATGGATGGATGGATGGATGGATGGATGGATGGATGGATGGATGGATGGATGGATGGATGGATGGATGGATGGATGGATGGATGGATGGATGGATGGATGGATGGATGGATGGATGGATGGATGGATGGATGGATGGATGGATGGATGGATGGATGGATGGATGGATGGATGGATGGATGGATGGATGGATGGATGGATGGATGGATGGATGGATGGATGGATGGATGGATGGATGGATGGATGGATGGATGGATGGATGGATGGATGGATGGATGGATGGATGGATGGATGGATGGATGGATGGATGGATGGATGGATGGATGGATGGATGGATGGATGGATGGATGGATGGATGGATGGATGGATGGATGGATGGATGGATGGATGGATGGATGGATGGATGGATGGATGGATGGATGGATGGATGGATGGATGGATGGATGGATGGATGGATGGATGGATGGATGGATGGATGGATGGATGGATGGATGGATGGATGGATGGATGGATGGATGGATGGATGGATGGATGGATGGATGGATGGATGGATGGATGGATGGATGGATGGATGGATGGATGGATGGATGGATGGATGGATGGATGGATGGATGGATGGATGGATGGATGGATGGATGGATGGATGGATGGATGGATGGATGGATGGATGGATGGATGGATGGATGGATGGATGGATGGATGGATGGATGGATGGATGGATGGATGGATGGATGGATGGATGGATGGATGGATGGATGGATGGATGGATGGATGGATGGATGGATGGATGGATGGATGGATGGATGGATGGATGGATGGATGGATGGATGGATGGATGGATGGATGGATGGATGGATGGATGGATGGATGGATGGATGGATGGATGGATGGATGGATGGATGGATGGATGGATGGATGGATGGATGGATGGATGGATGGATGGATGGATGGATGGATGGATGGATGGATGGATGGATGGATGGATGGATGGATGGATGGATGGATGGATGGATGGATGGATGGATGGATGGATGGATGGATGGATGGATGGATGGATGGATGGATGGATGGATGGATGGATGGATGGATGGATGGATGGATGGATGGATGGATGGATGGATGGATGGATGGATGGATGGATGGATGGATGGATGGATGGATGGATGGATGGATGGATGGATGGATGGATGGATGGATGGATGGATGGATGGATGGATGGATGGATGGATGGATGGATGGATGGATGGATGGATGGATGGATGGATGGATGGATGGATGGATGGATGGATGGATGGATGGATGGATGGATGGATGGATGGATGGATGGATGGATGGATGGATGGATGGATGGATGGATGGATGGATGGATGGATGGATGGATGGATGGATGGATGGATGGATGGATGGATGGATGGATGGATGGATGGATGGATGGATGGATGGATGGATGGATGGATGGATGGATGGATGGATGGATGGATGGATGGATGGATGGATGGATGGATGGATGGATGGATGGATGGATGGATGGATGGATGGATGGATGGATGGATGGATGGATGGATGGATGGATGGATGGATGGATGGATGGATGGATGGATGGATGGATGGATGGATGGATGGATGGATGGATGGATGGATGGATGGATGGATGGATGGATGGATGGATGGATGGATGGATGGATGGATGGATGGATGGATGGATGGATGGATGGATGGATGGATGGATGGATGGATGGATGGATGGATGGATGGATGGATGGATGGATGGATGGATGGATGGATGGATGGATGGATGGATGGATGGATGGATGGATGGATGGATGGATGGATGGATGGATGGATGGATGGATGGATGGATGGATGGATGGATGGATGGATGGATGGATGGATGGATGGATGGATGGATGGATGGATGGATGGATGGATGGATGGATGGATGGATGGATGGATGGATGGATGGATGGATGGATGGATGGATGGATGGATGGATGGATGGATGGATGGATGGATGGATGGATGGATGGATGGATGGATGGATGGATGGATGGATGGATGGATGGATGGATGGATGGATGGATGGATGGATGGATGGATGGATGGATGGATGGATGGATGGATGGATGGATGGATGGATGGATGGATGGATGGATGGATGGATGGATGGATGGATGGATGGATGGATGGATGGATGGATGGATGGATGGATGGATGGATGGATGGATGGATGGATGGATGGATGGATGGATGGATGGATGGATGGATGGATGGATGGATGGATGGATGGATGGATGGATGGATGGATGGATGGATGGATGGATGGATGGATGGATGGATGGATGGATGGATGGATGGATGGATGGATGGATGGATGGATGGATGGATGGATGGATGGATGGATGGATGGATGGATGGATGGATGGATGGATGGATGGATGGATGGATGGATGGATGGATGGATGGATGGATGGATGGATGGATGGATGGATGGATGGATGGATGGATGGATGGATGGATGGATGGATGGATGGATGGATGGATGGATGGATGGATGGATGGATGGATGGATGGATGGATGGATGGATGGATGGATGGATGGATGGATGGATGGATGGATGGATGGATGGATGGATGGATGGATGGATGGATGGATGGATGGATGGATGGATGGATGGATGGATGGATGGATGGATGGATGGATGGATGGATGGATGGATGGATGGATGGATGGATGGATGGATGGATGGATGGATGGATGGATGGATGGATGGATGGATGGATGGATGGATGGATGGATGGATGGATGGATGGATGGATGGATGGATGGATGGATGGATGGATGGATGGATGGATGGATGGATGGATGGATGGATGGATGGATGGATGGATGGATGGATGGATGGATGGATGGATGGATGGATGGATGGATGGATGGATGGATGGATGGATGGATGGATGGATGGATGGATGGATGGATGGATGGATGGATGGATGGATGGATGGATGGATGGATGGATGGATGGATGGATGGATGGATGGATGGATGGATGGATGGATGGATGGATGGATGGATGGATGGATGGATGGATGGATGGATGGATGGATGGATGGATGGATGGATGGATGGATGGATGGATGGATGGATGGATGGATGGATGGATGGATGGATGGATGGATGGATGGATGGATGGATGGATGGATGGATGGATGGATGGATGGATGGATGGATGGATGGATGGATGGATGGATGGATGGATGGATGGATGGATGGATGGATGGATGGATGGATGGATGGATGGATGGATGGATGGATGGATGGATGGATGGATGGATGGATGGATGGATGGATGGATGGATGGATGGATGGATGGATGGATGGATGGATGGATGGATGGATGGATGGATGGATGGATGGATGGATGGATGGATGGATGGATGGATGGATGGATGGATGGATGGATGGATGGATGGATGGATGGATGGATGGATGGATGGATGGATGGATGGATGGATGGATGGATGGATGGATGGATGGATGGATGGATGGATGGATGGATGGATGGATGGATGGATGGATGGATGGATGGATGGATGGATGGATGGATGGATGGATGGATGGATGGATGGATGGATGGATGGATGGATGGATGGATGGATGGATGGATGGATGGATGGATGGATGGATGGATGGATGGATGGATGGATGGATGGATGGATGGATGGATGGATGGATGGATGGATGGATGGATGGATGGATGGATGGATGGATGGATGGATGGATGGATGGATGGATGGATGGATGGATGGATGGATGGATGGATGGATGGATGGATGGATGGATGGATGGATGGATGGATGGATGGATGGATGGATGGATGGATGGATGGATGGATGGATGGATGGATGGATGGATGGATGGATGGATGGATGGATGGATGGATGGATGGATGGATGGATGGATGGATGGATGGATGGATGGATGGATGGATGGATGGATGGATGGATGGATGGATGGATGGATGGATGGATGGATGGATGGATGGATGGATGGATGGATGGATGGATGGATGGATGGATGGATGGATGGATGGATGGATGGATGGATGGATGGATGGATGGATGGATGGATGGATGGATGGATGGATGGATGGATGGATGGATGGATGGATGGATGGATGGATGGATGGATGGATGGATGGATGGATGGATGGATGGATGGATGGATGGATGGATGGATGGATGGATGGATGGATGGATGGATGGATGGATGGATGGATGGATGGATGGATGGATGGATGGATGGATGGATGGATGGATGGATGGATGGATGGATGGATGGATGGATGGATGGATGGATGGATGGATGGATGGATGGATGGATGGATGGATGGATGGATGGATGGATGGATGGATGGATGGATGGATGGATGGATGGATGGATGGATGGATGGATGGATGGATGGATGGATGGATGGATGGATGGATGGATGGATGGATGGATGGATGGATGGATGGATGGATGGATGGATGGATGGATGGATGGATGGATGGATGGATGGATGGATGGATGGATGGATGGATGGATGGATGGATGGATGGATGGATGGATGGATGGATGGATGGATGGATGGATGGATGGATGGATGGATGGATGGATGGATGGATGGATGGATGGATGGATGGATGGATGGATGGATGGATGGATGGATGGATGGATGGATGGATGGATGGATGGATGGATGGATGGATGGATGGATGGATGGATGGATGGATGGATGGATGGATGGATGGATGGATGGATGGATGGATGGATGGATGGATGGATGGATGGATGGATGGATGGATGGATGGATGGATGGATGGATGGATGGATGGATGGATGGATGGATGGATGGATGGATGGATGGATGGATGGATGGATGGATGGATGGATGGATGGATGGATGGATGGATGGATGGATGGATGGATGGATGGATGGATGGATGGATGGATGGATGGATGGATGGATGGATGGATGGATGGATGGATGGATGGATGGATGGATGGATGGATGGATGGATGGATGGATGGATGGATGGATGGATGGATGGATGGATGGATGGATGGATGGATGGATGGATGGATGGATGGATGGATGGATGGATGGATGGATGGATGGATGGATGGATGGATGGATGGATGGATGGATGGATGGATGGATGGATGGATGGATGGATGGATGGATGGATGGATGGATGGATGGATGGATGGATGGATGGATGGATGGATGGATGGATGGATGGATGGATGGATGGATGGATGGATGGATGGATGGATGGATGGATGGATGGATGGATGGATGGATGGATGGATGGATGGATGGATGGATGGATGGATGGATGGATGGATGGATGGATGGATGGATGGATGGATGGATGGATGGATGGATGGATGGATGGATGGATGGATGGATGGATGGATGGATGGATGGATGGATGGATGGATGGATGGATGGATGGATGGATGGATGGATGGATGGATGGATGGATGGATGGATGGATGGATGGATGGATGGATGGATGGATGGATGGATGGATGGATGGATGGATGGATGGATGGATGGATGGATGGATGGATGGATGGATGGATGGATGGATGGATGGATGGATGGATGGATGGATGGATGGATGGATGGATGGATGGATGGATGGATGGATGGATGGATGGATGGATGGATGGATGGATGGATGGATGGATGGATGGATGGATGGATGGATGGATGGATGGATGGATGGATGGATGGATGGATGGATGGATGGATGGATGGATGGATGGATGGATGGATGGATGGATGGATGGATGGATGGATGGATGGATGGATGGATGGATGGATGGATGGATGGATGGATGGATGGATGGATGGATGGATGGATGGATGGATGGATGGATGGATGGATGGATGGATGGATGGATGGATGGATGGATGGATGGATGGATGGATGGATGGATGGATGGATGGATGGATGGATGGATGGATGGATGGATGGATGGATGGATGGATGGATGGATGGATGGATGGATGGATGGATGGATGGATGGATGGATGGATGGATGGATGGATGGATGGATGGATGGATGGATGGATGGATGGATGGATGGATGGATGGATGGATGGATGGATGGATGGATGGATGGATGGATGGATGGATGGATGGATGGATGGATGGATGGATGGATGGATGGATGGATGGATGGATGGATGGATGGATGGATGGATGGATGGATGGATGGATGGATGGATGGATGGATGGATGGATGGATGGATGGATGGATGGATGGATGGATGGATGGATGGATGGATGGATGGATGGATGGATGGATGGATGGATGGATGGATGGATGGATGGATGGATGGATGGATGGATGGATGGATGGATGGATGGATGGATGGATGGATGGATGGATGGATGGATGGATGGATGGATGGATGGATGGATG
>NW_027308652.1:0-7500 GCF_047496885.1 Scyliorhinus torazame | reverse complement strand
TGGATGGATGGATGGATGGATGGATGGATGGATGGATGGATGGATGGATGGATGGATGGATGGATGGATGGATGGATGGATGGATGGATGGATGGATGGATGGATGGATGGATGGATGGATGGATGGATGGATGGATGGATGGATGGATGGATGGATGGATGGATGGATGGATGGATGGATGGATGGATGGATGGATGGATGGATGGATGGATGGATGGATGGATGGATGGATGGATGGATGGATGGATGGATGGATGGATGGATGGATGGATGGATGGATGGATGGATGGATGGATGGATGGATGGATGGATGGATGGATGGATGGATGGATGGATGGATGGATGGATGGATGGATGGATGGATGGATGGATGGATGGATGGATGGATGGATGGATGGATGGATGGATGGATGGATGGATGGATGGATGGATGGATGGATGGATGGATGGATGGATGGATGGATGGATGGATGGATGGATGGATGGATGGATGGATGGATGGATGGATGGATGGATGGATGGATGGATGGATGGATGGATGGATGATGGATGGATGGATGGATGGATGGATGGATGGATGGATGGATGGATGGATGGATGGATGGATGGATGGATGGATGGATGGATGGATGGATGGATGGATGGATGGATGGATGGATGGATGGATGGATGGATGGATGGATGGATGGATGGATGGATGGATGGATGGATGGATGGATGGATGGATGGATGGATGGATGGATGGATGGATGGATGGATGGATGGATGGATGGATGGATGGATGGATGGATGGATGGATGGATGGATGGATGGATGGATGGATGGATGGATGGATGGATGGATGGATGGATGGATGGATGGATGGATGGATGGATGGATGGATGGATGGATGGATGGATGGATGGATGGATGGATGGATGGATGGATGGATGGATGGATGGATGGATGGATGGATGGATGGATGGATGGATGGATGGATGGATGGATGGATGGATGGATGGATGGATGGATGGATGGATGGATGGATGGATGGATGGATGGATGGATGGATGGATGGATGGATGGATGGATGGATGGATGGATGGATGGATGGATGGATGGATGGATGGATGGATGGATGGATGGATGGATGGATGGATGGATGGATGGATGGATGGATGGATGGATGGATGGATGGATGGATGGATGGATGGATGGATGGATGGATGGATGGATGGATGGATGGATGGATGGATGGATGGATGGATGGATGGATGGATGGATGGATGGATGGATGGATGGATGGATGGATGGATGGATGGATGGATGGATGGATGGATGGATGGATGGATGGATGGATGGATGGATGGATGGATGGATGGATGGATGGATGGATGGATGGATGGATGGATGGATGGATGGATGGATGGATGGATGGATGGATGGATGGATGGATGGATGGATGGATGGATGGATGGATGGATGGATGGATGGATGGATGGATGGATGGATGGATGGATGGATGGATGGATGGATGGATGGATGGATGGATGGATGGATGGATGGATGGATGGATGGATGGATGGATGGATGGATGGATGGATGGATGGATGGATGGATGGATGGATGGATGGATGGATGGATGGATGGATGGATGGATGGATGGATGGATGGATGGATGGATGGATGGATGGATGGATGGATGGATGGATGGATGGATGGATGGATGGATGGATGGATGGATGGATGGATGGATGGATGGATGGATGGATGGATGGATGGATGGATGGATGGATGGATGGATGGATGGATGGATGGATGGATGGATGGATGGATGGATGGATGGATGGATGGATGGATGGATGGATGGATGGATGGATGGATGGATGGATGGATGGATGGATGGATGGATGGATGGATGGATGGATGGATGGATGGATGGATGGATGGATGGATGGATGGATGGATGGATGGATGGATGGATGGATGGATGGATGGATGGATGGATGGATGGATGGATGGATGGATGGATGGATGGATGGATGGATGGATGGATGGATGGATGGATGGATGGATGGATGGATGGATGGATGGATGGATGGATGGATGGATGGATGGATGGATGGATGGATGGATGGATGGATGGATGGATGGATGGATGGATGGATGGATGGATGGATGGATGGATGGATGGATGGATGGATGGATGGATGGATGGATGGATGGATGGATGGATGGATGGATGGATGGATGGATGGATGGATGGATGGATGGATGGATGGATGGATGGATGGATGGATGGATGGATGGATGGATGGATGGATGGATGGATGGATGGATGGATGGATGGATGGATGGATGGATGGATGGATGGATGGATGGATGGATGGATGGATGGATGGATGGATGGATGGATGGATGGATGGATGGATGGATGGATGGATGGATGGATGGATGGATGGATGGATGGATGGATGGATGGATGGATGGATGGATGGATGGATGGATGGATGGATGGATGGATGGATGGATGGATGGATGGATGGATGGATGGATGGATGGATGGATGGATGGATGGATGGATGGATGGATGGATGGATGGATGGATGGATGGATGGATGGATGGATGGATGGATGGATGGATGGATGGATGGATGGATGGATGGATGGATGGATGGATGGATGGATGGATGGATGGATGGATGGATGGATGGATGGATGGATGGATGGATGGATGGATGGATGGATGGATGGATGGATGGATGGATGGATGGATGGATGGATGGATGGATGGATGGATGGATGGATGGATGGATGGATGGATGGATGGATGGATGGATGGATGGATGGATGGATGGATGGATGGATGGATGGATGGATGGATGGATGGATGGATGGATGGATGGATGGATGGATGGATGGATGGATGGATGGATGGATGGATGGATGGATGGATGGATGGATGGATGGATGGATGGATGGATGGATGGATGGATGGATGGATGGATGGATGGATGGATGGATGGATGGATGGATGGATGGATGGATGGATGGATGGATGGATGGATGGATGGATGGATGGATGGATGGATGGATGGATGGATGGATGGATGGATGGATGGATGGATGGATGGATGGATGGATGGATGGATGGATGGATGGATGGATGGATGGATGGATGGATGGATGGATGGATGGATGGATGGATGGATGGATGGATGGATGGATGGATGGATGGATGGATGGATGGATGGATGGATGGATGGATGGATGGATGGATGGATGGATGGATGGATGGATGGATGGATGGATGGATGGATGGATGGATGGATGGATGGATGGATGGATGGATGGATGGATGGATGGATGGATGGATGGATGGATGGATGGATGGATGGATGGATGGATGGATGGATGGATGGATGGATGGATGGATGGATGGATGGATGGATGGATGGATGGATGGATGGATGGATGGATGGATGGATGGATGGATGGATGGATGGATGGATGGATGGATGGATGGATGGATGGATGGATGGATGGATGGATGGATGGATGGATGGATGGATGGATGGATGGATGGATGGATGGATGGATGGATGGATGGATGGATGGATGGATGGATGGATGGATGGATGGATGGATGGATGGATGGATGGATGGATGGATGGATGGATGGATGGATGGATGGATGGATGGATGGATGGATGGATGGATGGATGGATGGATGGATGGATGGATGGATGGATGGATGGATGGATGGATGGATGGATGGATGGATGGATGGATGGATGGATGGATGGATGGATGGATGGATGGATGGATGGATGGATGGATGGATGGATGGATGGATGGATGGATGGATGGATGGATGGATGGATGGATGGATGGATGGATGGATGGATGGATGGATGGATGGATGGATGGATGGATGGATGGATGGATGGATGGATGGATGGATGGATGGATGGATGGATGGATGGATGGATGGATGGATGGATGGATGGATGGATGGATGGATGGATGGATGGATGGATGGATGGATGGATGGATGGATGGATGGATGGATGGATGGATGGATGGATGGATGGATGGATGGATGGATGGATGGATGGATGGATGGATGGATGGATGGATGGATGGATGGATGGATGGATGGATGGATGGATGGATGGATGGATGGATGGATGGATGGATGGATGGATGGATGGATGGATGGATGGATGGATGGATGGATGGATGGATGGATGGATGGATGGATGGATGGATGGATGGATGGATGGATGGATGGATGGATGGATGGATGGATGGATGGATGGATGGATGGATGGATGGATGGATGGATGGATGGATGGATGGATGGATGGATGGATGGATGGATGGATGGATGGATGGATGGATGGATGGATGGATGGATGGATGGATGGATGGATGGATGGATGGATGGATGGATGGATGGATGGATGGATGGATGGATGGATGGATGGATGGATGGATGGATGGATGGATGGATGGATGGATGGATGGATGGATGGATGGATGGATGGATGGATGGATGGATGGATGGATGGATGGATGGATGGATGGATGGATGGATGGATGGATGGATGGATGGATGGATGGATGGATGGATGGATGGATGGATGGATGGATGGATGGATGGATGGATGGATGGATGGATGGATGGATGGATGGATGGATGGATGGATGGATGGATGGATGGATGGATGGATGGATGGATGGATGGATGGATGGATGGATGGATGGATGGATGGATGGATGGATGGATGGATGGATGGATGGATGGATGGATGGATGGATGGATGGATGGATGGATGGATGGATGGATGGATGGATGGATGGATGGATGGATGGATGGATGGATGGATGGATGGATGGATGGATGGATGGATGGATGGATGGATGGATGGATGGATGGATGGATGGATGGATGGATGGATGGATGGATGGATGGATGGATGGATGGATGGATGGATGGATGGATGGATGGATGGATGGATGGATGGATGGATGGATGGATGGATGGATGGATGGATGGATGGATGGATGGATGGATGGATGGATGGATGGATGGATGGATGGATGGATGGATGGATGGATGGATGGATGGATGGATGGATGGATGGATGGATGGATGGATGGATGGATGGATGGATGGATGGATGGATGGATGGATGGATGGATGGATGGATGGATGGATGGATGGATGGATGGATGGATGGATGGATGGATGGATGGATGGATGGATGGATGGATGGATGGATGGATGGATGGATGGATGGATGGATGGATGGATGGATGGATGGATGGATGGATGGATGGATGGATGGATGGATGGATGGATGGATGGATGGATGGATGGATGGATGGATGGATGGATGGATGGATGGATGGATGGATGGATGGATGGATGGATGGATGGATGGATGGATGGATGGATGGATGGATGGATGGATGGATGGATGGATGGATGGATGGATGGATGGATGGATGGATGGATGGATGGATGGATGGATGGATGGATGGATGGATGGATGGATGGATGGATGGATGGATGGATGGATGGATGGATGGATGGATGGATGGATGGATGGATGGATGGATGGATGGATGGATGGATGGATGGATGGATGGATGGATGGATGGATGGATGGATGGATGGATGGATGGATGGATGGATGGATGGATGGATGGATGGATGGATGGATGGATGGATGGATGGATGGATGGATGGATGGATGGATGGATGGATGGATGGATGGATGGATGGATGGATGGATGGATGGATGGATGGATGGATGGATGGATGGATGGATGGATGGATGGATGGATGGATGGATGGATGGATGGATGGATGGATGGATGGATGGATGGATGGATGGATGGATGGATGGATGGATGGATGGATGGATGGATGGATGGATGGATGGATGGATGGATGGATGGATGGATGGATGGATGGATGGATGGATGGATGGATGGATGGATGGATGGATGGATGGATGGATGGATGGATGGATGGATGGATGGATGGATGGATGGATGGATGGATGGATGGATGGATGGATGGATGGATGGATGGATGGATGGATGGATGGATGGATGGATGGATGGATGGATGGATGGATGGATGGATGGATGGATGGATGGATGGATGGATGGATGGATGGATGGATGGATGGATGGATGGATGGATGGATGGATGGATGGATGGATGGATGGATGGATGGATGGATGGATGGATGGATGGATGGATGGATGGATGGATGGATGGATGGATGGATGGATGGATGGATGGATGGATGGATGGATGGATGGATGGATGGATGGATGGATGGATGGATGGATGGATGGATGGATGGATGGATGGATGGATGGATGGATGGATGGATGGATGGATGGATGGATGGATGGATGGATGGATGGATGGATGGATGGATGGATGGATGGATGGATGGATGGATGGATGGATGGATGGATGGATGGATGGATGGATGGATGGATGGATGGATGGATGGATGGATGGATGGATGGATGGATGGATGGATGGATGGATGGATGGATGGATGGATGGATGGATGGATGGATGGATGGATGGATGGATGGATGGATGGATGGATGGATGGATGGATGGATGGATGGATGGATGGATGGATGGATGGATGGATGGATGGATGGATGGATGGATGGATGGATGGATGGATGGATGGATGGATGGATGGATGGATGGATGGATGGATGGATGGATGGATGGATGGATGGATGGATGGATGGATGGATGGATGGATGGATGGATGGATGGATGGATGGATGGATGGATGGATGGATGGATGGATGGATGGATGGATGGATGGATGGATGGATGGATGGATGGATGGATGGATGGATGGATGGATGGATGGATGGATGGATGGATGGATGGATGGATGGATGGATGGATGGATGGATGGATGGATGGATGGATGGATGGATGGATGGATGGATGGATGGATGGATGGATGGATGGATGGATGGATGGATGGATGGATGGATGGATGGATGGATGGATGGATGGATGGATGGATGGATGGATGGATGGATGGATGGATGGATGGATGGATGGATGGATGGATGGATGGATGGATGGATGGATGGATGGATGGATGGATGGATGGATGGATGGATGGATGGATGGATGGATGGATGGATGGATGGATGGATGGATGGATGGATGGATGGATGGATGGATGGATGGATGGATGGATGGATGGATGGATGGATGGATGGATGGATGGATGGATGGATGGATGGATGGATGGATGGATGGATGGATGGATGGATGGATGGATGGATGGATGGATGGATGGATGGATGGATGGATGGATGGATGGATGGATGGATGGATGGATGGATGGATGGATGGATGGATGGATGGATGGATGGATGGATGGATGGATGGATGGATGGATGGATGGATGGATGGATGGATGGATGGATGGATGGATGGATGGATGGAT
>NW_027308651.1:0-83000 GCF_047496885.1 Scyliorhinus torazame | reverse complement strand
TTGGTTTCAGAGCGGCTTGCAGCAAAATTAACTATTTTTGGCTCATCAATCAATTTGGGAAAAAAGTGATTTTCTCGGCGAGTTGAGCATTTTGAGTAATTTTCCGGTTGGTTTCAGAACGGATTGCATCAAAATTAACTATTTTTCCCCAAACAATCATTATAGAAGAAATGTGATTTTCTCGGTGAGTTGAGCATTTTGAGTAATTTGCCGGTTGGTTTCAGAACGGCTTGCTGCAAAATTAACTATTTTTTGCCAAACAATCATTACAGAAGAAATGTCATTTTCTCGGCCAGTTAAACATTTTGTGTAATTTGCCGGTTGGTTTCAGAACGGATTGCACCAATATTAACTATTTTTTGCTAAACGTTCATTTTGGAAGAAAAGTGATTTTCTCGGCCAGTTAAGCATTTTGAGTAATTTGATGCTTGGTTTCAGAACGTCTTGCTGCAAAATTAACTATATATGGCCCATCAATCAATTTGGAAAAAAAGTGTTTTGCTCGGCGAGTTGAGCGTTTTGAGTAATTTGCCGGTTGGTTTCAGAACGGCTTGCATCAATATTAACTATTTTTTGCAAAACGTTTATTTTCGAACAATAGTGATTTTCTCGGATAGTTCAGCATTTTGAGTAATTTGCCGGTTGGTTTCAGAACGACTTGCATCAAAATTAACTATTTTTTCCCAAACAATCATTATTGAAGAAAAGTGGTTTTCTCGGCGAGTTGAGCATTTTGAGTAATTTGACGGTTGGTTTCAGAACGGCTTGCATCAAAATTAACTATTTTTCCCAAACAATGATTATTGAAGAAAAGTGATTTTCTCGGCGAGTTGAGCATTTTGAGTAATTTGACGGTTGGTTTCAGAACGGCTTGCATCAATATTAACTATTTCTTGTCAAACGTTCATTTTTGAATAAAAGATATTTTCTCGGCCAGTTACGCATTTTGAGTAATTTGCCGGTTGGTTTCAGAACGACTTGCATCAAAATTAACTATTTTTTCCCAAACAATCATTATAGAAGAAATGTGATTTTCTCGGCGAGTTGACCATTTGAGTAATTTGCCGGTTGGTTTCAGAACGGCTTGCATCAATATTAACTATTTTTTGCAAAACGTTTATTTTGGAACAATAGTGATTTTCTCGGATAGTTCAGCATTTTGAGTAATTTGCCGGTTGGTTTCAGAACGACTTGCATCAAAATTAACTATTTTTTCCCAAACAATCATTATTGAAGAAAAGTGATTTTCTCGGCGAGTTGAGCATTTTGAGTAATTTGACGGTTGGTTTCAGAACGGCTTGCATCAAAATTAACTATTTTTTCCCAAACAATCATTATTGATGAAAAGTGATTTTCTCGGCGAGTTGAGCATTTTGAGTAATTTGACGGTTGGTTTCAGAACGGCTTGCATCAAAATTAACTATTTTTCCCAAACAATGATTATTGAAGAAAAGTGATTTTCTCGGCGAGTTGAGCATTTTGAGTAATTTGACGGTTGGTTTCAGAACGGCTTGCATCAATATTAACTATTTCTTGTCAAACGTTCATTTTTGAATAAAAGATATTTTCTCGGCCAGTTACGCATTTTGAGTAATTTGCCGGTTGGTTTCAGAACGGCTTGCACCAAAATTAACTATTTTTTGCCAAACAATCATTATAGAAGAAAAGTGATTTTCTCGGCGAGTTGAACATTTTGAGTAATTTTCCGGTTGGTCTCAGAACGTGTTGCATCAATATTAACTATTTTTTGCTAAATGTTCATTTTGGAAGAAAAGTGATTTTCTCGGCGAGTTAAGCATTTTGAGTAATTTGCCGGTTGGTTTCAGAACGGCTTGCATCAAAATTAACTATTTTTTCCCAAACTATCAGTATAGAAGAAAAGTGATTTTCTCGGCGAGTTAAGCATTTTGAGTAATTTGCCGGTTGGTTTCAGAACGACTTGCATCAAAATTAACTATTTTTTCCCAAACAATCATTATTGAAGAAAAGTGATTTTCTCGGCGAGTTGAGCATTTTGAGTAATTTGACGGTTGGTTCCAGAACGGCTTGCATCAATATTAACTATTTCTTGTCAAACGTTCATTTTTGGATAAAAGATATTTTCTCGGCCAATTACGCATTTTCAGTAATTTGCCGGTTGGTTTAGAACGGCTTGCAGCAAAATTAACTATTTTTGGCCCATCAATCAATTTGGGAAAAAAGTGATTTTCTCGGCGAGTTGAGCATTTTGAGTAATTAGCCGGTTGGTTACAGAACGGCTTGCATCAAAATTAACTATTTTTTCCCAAAGAACTATTATAGAAGAAAAGTGATTTTCTCGGCGAGTTAAGCATTTTGAGTAATTTGCCGGTTGGTCTCAGAACGGATTGCAGCAATATTAACTATTTTTTGCAAAGCGTATATTATTACAAAAGTGATTTTCTGGGCCAGTTAAACATTTTGAGTAATTTGACGGTTGGTTTCAGAGCGGCTTGCAGCAAAATTAACTATTTTTGGCCCATCAATCAATTTGGGAAAAAAGTGATTTTCTCGGCGAATTGAGCATTTTGAGTAATTAGCCGGTTGGTTTCAGAACGGATTGCATCAAAATTAACTATTTTTTCCCAAACAATCATTATAGAAGAAATGTGATTTTCTCGGTGAGGTGAGCATTTTGAGTAATTTGCCGGTTGGTTTCAGAACGGCTTGCTGCAAAATTAACTATTTTTTGGCAAACAATCATTGCAGAAGAAATGTCATTTTCTCGGCCAGTTAAGCATTTAGAGTAATTTGCCGGTTGGTCTCAGAACGGGTTGCATCAATATTAACTATTTTTTGCAAAACGTTTATTTTCGAACAATAGTGATTTTCTCGGATAGTTAAGCATTTTGAGTAATTTGCCGGTTGGTTTCAGAACTTCTTGCAGCAAAATTAACTATTTTTTGCCAAACGTTCATTTTCGAACAAAAGTGATTTTCTCGGCGAGTTCAGCATTTTGAGTAATTTGCCGGTTGTTTTCAGAACGGCTTGCACCAAAACTAACTATTTTTTGCCAAACAATCATTATAGAAGAAAAGTGATCTTCTCGGCCAATCAAGCATTTTGAGTAATTTGCCGGTTGGTTTCAAAACGGCTTGCATTATAATTAACTATTTTTTGGCAAACAATCATTACAGAAGAAATGTGATTTTCTCGGCCAGTTAAGCATTTTGAGTAATTCGCCGGTTGGTCTCAGAACGGGTTGCATCAATATTAACTATTTTTTGCAAAACGTTTATTTTCGAACAATAGTGATTTTCTCGGATAGTTAAGCATTTTGAGTAATTTGCCGGTTGGTTTCAGAACTTCTTGCAGCAAAATTAACTATTTTTTGCCAAGCGTTCATTTTGGAAGAAAAGGGATTTTCTCGGCGACTTAAGCATTTTGAGTAATTTGCCGGTTATTTTCAGAACGGTTTGCACCAAAATTAACTATTTTTTGCCAAACAATCATTATGGAAGAAAAGTGATTTTCACGGCGAGTTGAGCATTTTGAGTAATTTGCCGGTTGGTTTCAGAACGGCGCGCTGCAAAATTAACTATTTTTTGGCAAACAATCATTCCAGAAGAAATGTCATTTTCTCGGCCAGTTAAGCATTTTGAGTAATTTGCCGGTTGGTCTCAGAACGGGTTGCATCAATATTAACTATTTTTTGCAAAACGTTTATTTTCGAACAATAGTGATTTTCTCGGATAGTTAAGCATTTTGAGTAATTTGCCGGTGGTTTCAGAACGTCTTGCACCAAAACTAACTATTTTTTGCCAAACAATCATTATAGAAGAAAAGTGATCTTCTCGGCCAATCAAGCATTTTGAGTAATTTGCCGGTTGGTTACAGAACGGCTTGCATTAAAATTAACTATTTTTTGCTAAACGTTCATTTTGGAAGAAAAGTGATTTTCTCGGCCAGTTAAGCATTTTGAGTAATTTGATGGTTGGTTTCAGAACTTCTTGCTGCAAGATTAACTATTTTTTGCCAAACGTTCATTTTGGAAGAAAAGTGATTTTCTCGGCGAGTGAAGCATTTTGAGTAATTTGCCGGTTGTTTTCAGAACGGCTTGCACCAAAATTAACTATTTTTTGCCAAACAATCATTATAGAAGAAAAGTGATTTTCTCGGCCAATCAAGCATTTTGAGTAATTTGCCGGTTGGTTTCAGAACGGCTTGCATCAAAATTAACTATTTTTTCCCAAACAATCATTATTGAAGAAAAGTGATTTTCTCGGCGAGTTGAGCATTTTGAGTAATTTGACGGTTGGTTTCAGAACGGCTTGCATCAATATTAACTATTTCTTGTCAAACGTTCATTTTTGAATAAAAGATATTTTCTCGGCCAGTTACGCATTTTGAGTAATTTGCCGGTTGGTTCAGAACAAAAGTGATTTTCTCGGATAGTAAAGCATTTTGAGTAATTTGCCGGTTGGTTTCAGAACGGATTGCATCAATATTAACTATTTTTTGCAAAACGTATATTTAGAACAAAGGTGATTTTCTCGGATAGTAAAGCATTTTGAGTAATTTGCCGGTTGGTTTCAAAACGGATTGCATCAAAATTAAATGTTTTTTGCCAATCATTTTCGAACAAATGTGATTTTCTCGGCCAGTTAAGCATTTTGAGTAATTTGACGGTTGGTTTCAGAGCGGCTTGCAGCAAAATTAACTATTTTTGGCCCATCAATCAATTTGGGGAAAAAGTGATTTTCTCGGCGAGTTGAGCATTTTGAGTAATTAGTCGGTTGGTTACAGAACGGCTAGCATCAAAATTAACCATTTTTTCCCAAAGAATTATTATAGAAGAAAAGTGATTTTCTCGACGAGTTGAGCATTTTGAGTAATTTTCCGGTTGGTTTCAGAACGGATTGCATCAAAATTAACTATTTTTCCCCAAACAATCATTATAGAAGAAATGTGATTTTCTCGGCGAGTTGACCATTTTGAGTAATTTGCCGGTTGGTTTCAGAACGGCTTGCATCAATATTAACTATTTTTTGCAAAACGTTTATTTTCGAACAATAGTGATTTTCTCGGATAGTTCAGCATTTTGAGTAATTTGCCGGTTGGTTTCAGAACGACTTGCATCAAAATTAACTATTTTTTCCCAAACAATCATTATTGAAGAAAAGTGATTTTCTCGGCGAGTTGAGCATTTTGAGTAATTTGACGGTTGGTTTCAGAACGGCTTGCATCAAAATTAACTATTTTTTCCCAAACAATCATTATTGATGAAAAGTGATTTTCTCGGCGAGTTGAGCATTTTGAGTAATTTGACGGTTGGTTTCAGAACGGCTTGCATCAAAATTAACTATTTTTCCCAAACAATGATTATTGAAGAAAAGTGATTTTCTCGGCGAGTTGAGCATTTTGAGTAATTTGACGGTTGGTTTCAGAACGGCTTGCATCAATATTAACTATTTCTTGTCAAACGTTCATTTTTGAATAAAAGATATTTTCTCGGCCAGTTACGCATTTTGAGTAATTTGCCGGTTGGTTTCAGAACGGCTTGCACCAAAATTAACTATTTTTTGCCAAACAATCATTATAGAAGAAAAGTGATTTTCTCGGCGAGTTGAACATTTTGAGTAATTTTCCGGTTGGTCTCAGAACGTGTTGCATCAATATTAACTATTTTTTGCTAAATGTTCATTTTGGAAGAAAAGTGATTTTCTCGGCGAGTTAAGCATTTTGAGTAATTTGCCGGTTGGTTTCAGAACGGCTTGCATCAAAATTAACTATTTTTTCCCAAACTATCATTATAGAAGAAAAGTGATTTTCTCGGCGAGTTAAGCATTTTGAGTAATTTGCCGGTTGTTTTCAGAACGGCTTGCACCAAAACTAACTATTTTTTGCCAAACAATCATTATAGAAGAAAAGTGATCTTCTCGGCCAATCAAGCATTTTGAGTAATTTGCCGGTTGGTTTCAAAACGGCTTGCATTATAATTAACTATTTTTTGGCAAACAATCATTACAGAAGAAATGTGATTTTCTCGGCCAGTTAAGCATTTTGAGTAATTCGCCGGTTGGTCTCAGAACGGGTTGCATCAATATTAACTATTTTTTGCAAAACGTTTATTTTCGAACAATAGTGATTTTCTCGGATAGTTAAGCATTTTGAGTAATTTGCCGGTTGGTTTCAGAACTTCTTGCAGCAAAATTAACTATTTTTTGCCAAGCGTTCATTTTGGAAGAAAAGGGATTTTCTCGGCGACTTAAGCATTTTGAGTAATTTGCCGGTTATTTTCAGAACGGTTTGCACCAAAATTAACTATTTTTTGCCAAACAATCATTATGGAAGAAAAGTGATTTTCACGGCGAGTTGAGCATTTTGAGTAATTTGCCGGTTGGTTTCAGAACGGCGCGCTGCAAAATTAACTATTTTTTGGCAAACAATCATTCCAGAAGAAATGTCATTTTCTCGGCCAGTTAAGCATTTTGAGTAATTTGCCGGTTGGTCTCAGAACGGGTTGCATCAATATTAACTATTTTTTGCAAAACGTTTATTTTCGAACAATAGTGATTTTCTCGGATAGTTAAGCATTTTGAGTAATTTGCCGGTGGTTTCAGAACGTCTTGCACCAAAACTAACTATTTTTTGCCAAACAATCATTATAGAAGAAAAGTGATCTTCTCGGCCAATCAAGCATTTTGAGTAATTTGCCGGTTGGTTACAGAACGGCTTGCATTAAAATTAACTATTTTTTGCTAAACGTTCATTTTGGAAGAAAAGTGATTTTCTCGGCCAGTTAAGCATTTTGAGTAATTTGATGGTTGGTTTCAGAACTTCTTGCTGCAAGATTAACTATTTTTTGCCAAACGTTCATTTTGGAAGAAAAGTGATTTTCTCGGCGAGTGAAGCATTTTGAGTAATTTGCCGGTTGTTTTCAGAACGGCTTGCACCAAAATTAACTATTTTTTGCCAAACAATCATTATAGAAGAAAAGTGATTTTCTCGGCCAATCAAGCATTTTGAGTAATTTGCCGGTTGGTTTCAGAACGGCTTGCATCAAAATTAACTATTTTTTCCCAAACAATCATTATTGAAGAAAAGTGATTTTCTCGGCGAGTTGAGCATTTTGAGTAATTTGACGGTTGGTTTCAGAACGGCTTGCATCAATATTAACTATTTCTTGTCAAACGTTCATTTTTGAATAAAAGATATTTTCTCGGCCAGTTACGCATTTTGAGTAATTTGCCGGTTGGTTCAGAACAAAAGTGATTTTCTCGGATAGTAAAGCATTTTGAGTAATTTGCCGGTTGGTTTCAGAACGGATTGCATCAATATTAACTATTTTTTGCAAAACGTATATTTAGAACAAAGGTGATTTTCTCGGATAGTAAAGCATTTTGAGTAATTTGCCGGTTGGTTTCAAAACGGATTGCATCAAAATTAAATGTTTTTTGCCAATCATTTTCGAACAAATGTGATTTTCTCGGCCAGTTAAGCATTTTGAGTAATTTGACGGTTGGTTTCAGAGCGGCTTGCAGCAAAATTAACTATTTTTGGCCCATCAATCAATTTGGGGAAAAAGTGATTTTCTCGGCGAGTTGAGCATTTTGAGTAATTAGTCGGTTGGTTACAGAACGGCTAGCATCAAAATTAACCATTTTTTCCCAAAGAATTATTATAGAAGAAAAGTGATTTTCTCGACGAGTTGAGCATTTTGAGTAATTTTCCGGTTGGTTTCAGAACGGATTGCATCAAAATTAACTATTTTTCCCCAAACAATCATTATAGAAGAAATGTGATTTTCTCGGCGAGTTGACCATTTTGAGTAATTTGCCGGTTGGTTTCAGAACGGCTTGCATCAATATTAACTATTTTTTGCAAAACGTTTATTTTCGAACAATAGTGATTTTCTCGGATAGTTCAGCATTTTGAGTAATTTGCCGGTTGGTTTCAGAACGACTTGCATCAAAATTAACTATTTTTTCCCAAACAATCATTATTGAAGAAAAGTGATTTTCTCGGCGAGTTGAGCATTTTGAGTAATTTGACGGTTGGTTTCAGAACGGCTTGCATCAAAATTAACTATTTTTTCCCAAACAATCATTATTGATGAAAAGTGATTTTCTCGGCGAGTTGAGCATTTTGAGTAATTTGACGGTTGGTTTCAGAACGGCTTGCATCAAAATTAACTATTTTTCCCAAACAATGATTATTGAAGAAAAGTGATTTTCTCGGCGAGTTGAGCATTTTGAGTAATTTGACGGTTGGTTTCAGAACGGCTTGCATCAATATTAACTATTTCTTGTCAAACGTTCATTTTTGAATAAAAGATATTTTCTCGGCCAGTTACGCATTTTGAGTAATTTGCCGGTTGGTTTCAGAACGGCTTGCACCAAAATTAACTATTTTTTGCCAAACAATCATTATAGAAGAAAAGTGATTTTCTCGGCGAGTTGAACATTTTGAGTAATTTTCCGGTTGGTCTCAGAACGTGTTGCATCAATATTAACTATTTTTTGCTAAATGTTCATTTTGGAAGAAAAGTGATTTTCTCGGCGAGTTAAGCATTTTGAGTAATTTGCCGGTTGGTTTCAGAACGGCTTGCATCAAAATTAACTATTTTTTCCCAAACTATCATTATAGAAGAAAAGTGATTTTCTCGGCGAGTTAAGCATTTTGAGTAATTTGCCGGTTGGTTTCAGAACGACTTGCATCAAAATTAACTATTTTTTCCCAAACAATCATTATTGAAGAAAAGTGATTTTCTCGGCGAGTTGAGCATTTTGAGTAATTTGACGGTTGGTTCCAGAACGGCTTGCATCAATATTAACTATTTCTTGTCAAACGTTCATTTTTGGATAAAAGATATTTTCTCGGCCAATTACGCATTTTCAGTAATTTGCCGGTTGGTTCAGAACGGCTTGCAGCAAAATTAACTATTTTTGGCCCATCAATCAATTTGGGAAAAAAGTGATTTTCTCGGCGAGTTGAGCATTTTGAGTAATTAGCCGGTTGGTTACAGAACGGCTTGCATCAAAATTAACTATTTTTTCCCAAAGAACTATTATAGAAGAAAAGTGATTTTCTCGGCGAGTTAAGCATTTTGAGTAATTTGCCGGTTGGTCTCAGAACGGATTGCAGCAATATTAACTATTTTTTGCAAAGCGTATATTATTACAAAAGTGATTTTCTGGGCCAGTTAAACATTTTGAGTAATTTGACGGTTGGTTTCAGAGCGGCTTGCAGCAAAATTAACTATTTTTGGCCCATCAATCAATTTGGGAAAAAAGAGATTTTCTCGGAGAATTGAGCATTTTGAGTAATTAGCCGGTTGGTTTCAGAACGGATTGCATCAAAATTAACTATTTTTTCCCAAACAATCATTATAGAAGAAATGTGATTTTCTCGGTGAGGTGAGCATTTTGAGTAATTTGCCGGTTGGTTTCAGAACGGCTTGCTGCAAAATTAACTATTTTTTGGCAAACAATCATTGCAGAAGAAATGTCATTTTCTCGGCCAGTTAAGCATTTTGAGTAATTTGCCGGTTGGTCTCAGAACGGGTTGCATCAATATTAACTATTTTTTGCAAAACGTTTATTTTCGAACAATAGTGATTTTCTCGGATAGTTAAGCATTTTGAGTAATTTGCCGGTTGGTTTCAGAACTTCTTGCAGCAAAATTAACTATTTTTTGCCAAACGTTCATTTTCGAACAAAAGTGATTTTCTCGGCGAGTTCAGCATTTTGAGTAATTTGCCGGTTGTTTTCAGAACGGCTTGCACCAAAACTAACTATTTTTTGCCAAACAATCATTATAGAAGAAAAGTGATCTTCTCGGCCAATCAAGCATTTTGAGTAATTTGCCGGTTGGTTTCAAAACGGCTTGCATTATAATTAACTATTTTTTGGCAAGCAATCATTACAGAAGAAATGTGATTTTCTCGGCCAGTTAAGCATTTTGAGTAATTCGCCGGTTGGTCTCAGAACGGGTTGCATCAATATTAACTATTTTTTGCAAAACGTTTATTTTCGAACAATAGTGATTTTCTCGGATAGTTAAGCATTTTGAGTAATTTGCCGGTTGGTTTCAGAACTTCTTGCAGCAAAATTAACTATTTTTTGCCAAGCGTTCATTTTGGAAGAAAAGGGATTTTCTCGGCGACTTAAGCATTTTGAGTAATTTGCCGGTTATTTTCAGAACGGTTTGCACCAAAATTAACTATTTTTTGCCAAACAATCATTATAGAAGAAAAGTGATTTTCACGGCGAGTTGAGCATTTTGAGTAATTTGCCGGTTGGTTTCAGAACGGCGTGCTGCAAAATTAACTATTTTTTGGCAAACAATCATTCCAGAAGAAATGTCATTTTCTCGGCCAGTTAAGCATTTTGAGTAATTTGCCGGTTGGTCTCAGAACGGGTTGCATCAATATTAACTATTTTTTGCAAAACGTTTATTTTCGAACAATAGTGATTTTCTCGGATAGTTAAGCATTTTGAGTAATTTGCCGGTGGTTTCAGAACGTCTTGCACCAAAACTAACTATTTTTTGCCAAACAATCATTATAGAAGAAAAGTGATCTTCTCGGCCAATCAAGCATTTTGAGTAATTTGCCGGTTGGTTACAGAACGGCTTGCATTAAAATTAACTATTTTTTGCTAAACGTTCATTTTGGAAGAAAAGTGATTTTCTCGGCCAGTTAAGCATTTTGAGTAATTTGATGGTTGGTTTCAGAACTTCTTGCAGCAAGATTAACTATTTTTTGCCAAACGTTCATTTTGGAAGAAAAGTGATTTTCTCGGCGAGTGAAGCATTTTGAGTAATTTGCCGGTTGTTTTCAGAACGGCTTGCACCAAAATTAACTATTTTTTGCCAAACAATCATTATAGAAGAAAAGTGATTTTCTCGGCCAATCAAGCATTTTGAGTAATTTGCCGGTTGGTTTCAGAACGGCTTGCATCAAAATTAACTATTTTTTCCCAAACAATCATTATTGAAGAAAAGTGATTTTCTCGGCGAGTTGAGCATTTTGAGTAATTTGACGGTTGGTTTCAGAACGGCTTGCATCAATATTAACTATTTCTTGTCAAACGTTCATTTTTGAATAAAAGATATTTTCTCGGCCAGTTACGCATTTTGAGTAATTTGCCGGTTGGTTCAGAACAAAAGTGATTTTCTCGGATAGTAAAGCATTTTGAGTAATTTGCCGGTTGGTTTTAGAACGGATTGCATCAATATTAACTATTTTTTGCAAAACGTATATTTAGAACAAAGGTGATTTTCTCGGATAGTAAAGCATTTTGAGTAATTTGCCGGTTGGTTTCAAAACGGATTGCATCAAAATTAAATGTTTTTTGCCAATCATTTTCGAACAAATGTGATTTTCTCGGCCAGTTAAGCATTTTGAGTAATTTGACGGTTGGTTTCAGAGCGGCTTGCAGCAAAATTAACTATTTTTGGCCCATCAATCAATTTGGGGAAAAAGTGATTTTCTCGGCGAGTTGAGCATTTTGAGTAATTAGTCGGTTGGTTACAGAACGGCTTGCATCAAAATTAACTATTTTTTCCCAAAGAATTATTATAGAAGAAAAGTGATTTTCTCGGCGAGTTGAGCATTTTGAGTAATTTTCCGGTTGGTTTCAGAACGGATTGCATCAAAATTAACTATTTTTCCCCAAACAATCATTATAGAAGAAATGTGATTTTCTCGGTGAGTTGAGCATTTTGAGTAATTTGCCGGTTGGTTTCAGAACGGCTTGCATCAAAATTAACTATTTTTTGCCAAACAATCATTACAGAAGAAATGTCATTTTCTCGGCCAGGTAAACATTTTGAGTAATTTGCCGGTTGGTTTCAGAACGGATTGCACCAATATTAACTATTTTTTGCTAAACGTTCATTTTGGAAGAAAAGTGATTTTCTCGGCCAGTTAAGCATTTTGAGTAATTTGATGGTTGGTTTCAGAACGTCTTGCTGCAAAATTAACTATATATGGCCCATCAATCAATTTGGAAAAAAAGTGTTTTGCTCGGCGAGTTGAGCGTTTTGAGTAATTTGCCGGTTGGTTTCAGAACGGCTTGCATCAATATTAACTGTTTTTTGCTAAACGTTCATTTTGGAAGAAAAGTAATTTTCTCGGCGAGTTAAGCATTTTGAGTAATTTGCCGGTTGGTCTCAGAACGGATTGCAGCAATATTAACTATTTTTTGCAAAACGTATATTTAGAACAAAAGTGATTTTCTCGGCCAGTTCAGCATTTTGAGCAATTTGACGGTTGGTTTCGGAGCGGCTTGCAACATAATTAACTATTTTTGGCCCATCAATCAATTTGGGAAAAAAGTGATTTTCTCGGCGAGTTGAGCATTTTGAGTAATTAGCCGGTTGGTTTCAGAACGGATTGCATCAAAATTAACTATTTTTCCCCAAACAATTATTATAGAAGAAAAGTGATTTTCTCGGCGAGTTAAGCATTTTGAGTAATTTGCCGGTTGGTTTCAGAACGGATTGCATCAAAATTAACTATTTTTTCCCAAACAATCATTATAGAAGAAATGTGATTTTCTCGGTGAGCATTTTGAGTAATTTGCCGGTTGGTTTCAGAACGGCTTGCTGCAAAATTAACTATTTTTTGGCAAACAATCATTGCAGAAGAAATGTCATTTTCTCGGCCAGTTAAGCATTGTGAGTAATTTGCCGGTTGGTCTCAGAACGGGTTGCATCAATATTAACTATTTTTTGCGAAACGTTTATTTTCGAACAATAGTGATTTTCTCGGATAGTTAAGCATTTTGAGTAATTTGCCGGTTGGTTTCAGAACTTCTTGCAGCAAAATTAACTATTTTTTGCCAAACGTTGATTTTGGAAGAAAAGTGATTTTCTCGGCGAGTTCAGCATTTTGAGTAATTTGCCGGTTGTTTTCAGAACGGCTTGCACCAAAACTAACTATTTTTTGCCAAACAATCATTATAGAAGAAAAGTGATCTTCTCGGCCAATCAAGCATTTTGAGTAATTTGCCGGTTGGTTACAGAACGGCTTGCATTAAAATTAACTATTTTTTGCTAAACGTTCATTTTGGAAGAAAAGTGATTTTCTCGGCCAGTTCAGCATTTTGAGTAATTTGATGGTTGGTTTCAGAACTTCTTGCAGCAAAATTAACTAGTTTTTGCCAAACGTTCATTTTGGCAGAAAAGTGATTTTCTCGGCCAGTTAAGCATTTTGAGTAATTTGCCGGTTGTTTTCAGAATGGCTTGCACCAAAATTAACTATTTTTTGCCAAACAATCATTTACAAGAAAAGTGATTTTCTCGGCCAATCAAGCATTTTGAGTAATTTGCCGGTTGGTCTCAGAACGGGTTGCATCAATATTAACTAATTTTTGCAAAATGTCTATTTTCGAACAAAAGTGATTTCCTCGGCCAATTAAGCGTTTTGAGTTATTTGCCGGTTGGTTTCAAAACGGCTTGCATTATAATTAACTATTTTTTGGCAAACAATCATTACAGAAGAAATGTGATTTTCTCGGCCAGTTAAGCATTTTGAGTAATTTGCCGGTTGGTCTCAGAACGGGTTGCATCAATATTAACTATTTTTTGCAAAACGTATATTTAGAACAAAAGTGATTTTCTGGGACAGTAAAGCATTTTGAGTAATTTGCCGGTTGGTTTCAGAACGGATTGCATCAATATTAACTATTTTTTGCAAAACGTATACTTAGAACAAAGGTGATTTTCTCGGATAGTAAAGCATTTTGAGTAATTTGCCGGTTGGTTTCAAAACGGATTGCATCAAAATTAAATATTTTTTGCGAATCATTTTCGAACAAATGTGATTTTCTCGGCCAGTTAAGCATTTTGAGTAATTTGACGGTTGGTTTCAGAGCGGCTTGCAGCAAAATTAACTATTTTTGGCCCATCAATCAATTTGGAAAAAAAGTGATTTTCTCGGCGAGTTGAGCATTTTGAGTAATTAGTCGGTTGGTTACAGAACGGCTTGCATCAAAATTAACTATTTTTTCCCAAAGAATTATTATAGAAGAAAAGTGATTTTCTCGGCGAGTTGAGCATTTTGAGTAATTTTCCGGTTGGTTTCAGAACGGATTGCATCAAAATTAACTATTTTTCCACAAACAATCATTATAGAAGAAATGTGATTTTCTCGGTGAGTTGAGCATTTTGAGTAATTTGCCGGTTGGTTTCAGAACGGATTGCATCAAAATTAACTATTTTTTGCCAAACAATCATTACAGAAGAAATGTCATTTTCTCGGCCAGTTAAACATTTTGAGTAATTTCCGGTTGGTTTCAGAACGGAATGCACCAATATTAACTATTGTTTGCTAAACGTTCATTTTGGAAGAAAAGTGATTTTCTCGGCCAGTTAAGCATTTTGAGTAATTTGATGGTTGGTTTCAGAACGTCTTGCCGCAAAATTAACTATATATGGCCCATCAATCAATTTGGAAAAAAAGTGTTTTGCTCGGCGAGTTGAGCGTTTTGAGTAATTTGCCGGTGGGTTTCAGAACGGCTTGCATCAATCTTAACTGTGTTTTGCTAAACGTTCATTTTGGAAGAAAAGTAATTTTCTCGGCGAGTTAAGCATTTTGAGTAATTTGCCGGTTGGTCTCAGAACGGATTGCAGCAATATTAACTATTTTTTGCAAAACGTATATTTAGAACAAAAGTGATTTTCTCGGCCAGTTCAGCATTTTGAGCAATTTGACGGTTGGTTTCGGAGCGGCTTGCAGCATAATTAACTATTTTTGGCCCATCAATCAATTTGGGAAAAAAGTGATTTTCTCGGCGAGTTGAGCATTTTGAGTATTTAGCCGGTTGGTTACAGAACGGCTTGCATCAAAATTAACTATTTTTTCCCAAACAATTATTATAGAAGAAAAGTGATTTTCTCGGCGAGTTAAGCATTTTGAGTAATTTGCCGGTTGGTTTCAGAACGGATTGCATCAAAATTAACTATTTTTTCCCAAACAATCATTATCGAGGAAATGTGATTTTCTCGGTGAGGTGAGCATTTTGAGTAATTTGCCGGTTGGTTTCAGAACGGCTTGCTGCAAAATTAACTATTTTTTGGCAAACAATCATTGCAGAAGAAATGTCATTTTCTCGGCCAGTTAAGCATTTTGAGTAATTTGCCGGTTGGTCTCAGAACGGGTTGCATCAATATTAACTATTTTTTGCAAAACGTTTATTTTCGAACAATAGTGATTTTCTCGGATAGTTAAGCATTTTGAGTAATTTGCCGGTTGGTTTCAGAACTTCTTGCAGCAAAATTAACTATTTTTTGCCAAACGTTCATTTTGGAAGAAAAGTGATTTTCTCGGCGAGTTAAGCATTTTGAGTAATTTGCCGGTTATTTTCAGAACGGCTTGCACCAAAATTAACTATTTTTTGCCAAACAATCATTATAGAAGAAAAGTGATCTTCTCGGCCAATCAAGCATTTTGAGTAATTTGCCGGTTGGTTACAGAACGGCTTGCATTAAAATTAACTATTTTTTGCTAAACGTTCAATTTGGAAGAAAAGTGATTTTCTCGGCCAGTTCAGCATTTTGAGTAATTTGATGGTTGGTTTCAGAACTTCTTGCAGCAAAATTAACTAGTTTTTGCCAAACGTTCATTTTGGAAGAAAAGTGATTTTCTCGGCGAGTTAAGCATTTTGAGTAATTTGCCGGTTGTTTTCAGAACGGCTTGCACCAAAATTAACTATTTTTTGCCAAACAATCATTTAGAAGAAAAGTGATTTTCTCGGCCAATCAAGCATTTTGAGTAATTTGCCGGTTGGTTTCAGAACGGCTTGCTGCAAAATTAACTAATTTTTGGCAAACAATCATTACAGAAGAAATGTCATTTTCCCAGTCAGTTAAGCATTTTGAGTAATTTGCCGGTTGGTCTCAGAACGGGTTGCATCAATATTAACTATTTTTTGCAAAACGTTTATTTTCGAACAATAGTGATTTTCTCGGATAGTTAAGCATTTTGAGTAATTTGCCGGTTGGTTTCAGAACTTCTTGCAGCAAAATTAACTATTTTTTGCCAAGCGTTCATTTTGGAAGAAAAGGGATTTTCTCGGCGACTTAAGCATTTTGAGTAATTTGCCGGTTATTTTCAGAACGGTTTGCACCAAAATTAACTATTTTTTGCCAAACAATCATTATAGAAGAAAAGTGATTTTCACGGCGAGTTGAGCATTTTGAGTAATTTTCCGGTTGGTTTCAGAACGGCTTGCATCAATATTAACTAATTTTTGCAAAATGTCTATTTTCGAACAAAAGTGATTTCCTCGGCCAATTAAGCATTTTGAGTAATTTGCCGGTTGGTTTCAAAACGGCTTGCATTATAATTAACTAATTTTTGGCAAACAATCATTACAGAAGAAATGTGATTTTCTCGGCCAGTTAAGCATTTTGAGTAATTTGCCGGTTGGTCTCAGAACGGGTTGCATCAATATTAACTATTTTTTGCAAAACGTTTCTTTTCGAACAATAGTGATTTTCTCGGATAGTTCAGCATTTTGAGTAATTTGCCGGTTGGTTTCAGAACGGATTGCATCAAAATTAACTATTTTTCCCCAAACAATCATTATAGAAGAAATGTGATTTTCTCGGTGAGTTGAGCATTTTGAGTAATTTGCCGGTTGGTTTCAGAACGGCTTGCTGCAAAATTAACTATTTTTTGCCAAACGTTCATTTTGGAAGAAAAGTGATCTTCTCGGCCAATCAAGCATTTTGAGTAATTTTCCGGTTGGTTTCAGAACGGATTGCATCAAAATTAACTATTTTTCCCCAAACAATCATTATAGAAGAAATGTGATTTTCTCGGTGAGTTGAGCATTTTGAGTAATTTGCCGGTTGGTTTCAGAACGGCTTGCTGCAAAATTAACTATTTTTTGCCAAACAATCATTACAGAAGAAATGTCATTTTCTCGGCCAGTTAAACATTTTGAGTAATTTGCCGGTTGGTTTCAGAACGGATTGCACCAATATTAACTATTTTTTGCTAAACGTTCATTTTGGAAGAAAAGTGATTTTCTCGGCCGGTTCAGCATTTTGAGTAATTTGATGGTTGGTTTCAGAACTTCTTGCAGCAAAATTAACTATTTTTTGCCAAACGTTCATTTTAGAAGAAAAGTGATTTTCTCGGCGAGTTAAGCATTTTGAGTAATTTGCCGGTTATTTTCAGAACGGCTTGCACCAAAAATAACTATTTTTTGCCAAACAATCATTTTCGAAGAAAAGTGATTTTCTCGGCGAGTTGAGCATTTTGAGTAATTTTCCGGTTGGTTTCAGAACGGATTGCATCAATATTAACTAATTTTTGCAAAATGTCTATTTTCGAACAAAAGTGATTTCCTCGGCCAATTAAGCATTTTGAGTAATTTGCCGGTTGGTTTCAAAACGGCTTGCATTATAATTAACTATTTTTTGGCAAACAATCATTACAGAAGAAATGTGATTTTCTCGGCCAGTTAAGCATTTTGAGTAATTTGTCGGTTGGTCTCAGAACGGGTTGCATCAATATTAACTATTTTTTGCAAAACGTTTATTTTCGAACAATAGTGATTTTCTCGGATAGTTAAGCATTTTGAGTAATTTGCCGGTTGGTTTCAGAACTTCTTGCAGCAAAATTAACTATTTTTTGCCAAGCGTTCATTTTGGAAGAAAAGGGATTTTCTCGGCGACTTAAGCATTTTGAGTAATTTGACGGTTATTTTCAGAACGGTTTGCACCAAAATTAACTATTTTTTGCCAAACAATCATTATAGAAGAAAAGTGATTTTCACGGCGAGTTGAGCATTTTGAGTAATTTTCCGGTTGGTTTCAGAACGGCTTGCATCAATATTAACTAATTTTTGCAAAATGTCTATTTTCGAACAAAAATGATTTCCTCGGCCAATTAAGCATTTTGAGTAATTTGCCGGTTGGTTTCAAAACGGCTTGCATTATAATTAACTAATTTTTGGCAAACAATCATTACAGAAGAAATGTGATTTTCTCGGCCAGTTAAGCATTTTGAGTAATTTGCCGGTTGGTCTCAGAACGGGTTGGATCAATATTAACTATTTTTTGCAAAACGTTTATTTTCGAACAATAGTGATTTTCTCGGATAGTTAAGCATTTTGAGTAATTTGCCGGTTGGTTTCAGAACGTCTTGCACCAAAACTAACTATTTTTTGCCAAACAATCATTATAGAAGAAAAGTGATCTTCTCGGCCAATCAAGCATTTTGAGTAATTTGCCGGATGGTTACAGAACGGCTTGCATTAAAATTAACTATTTTTTGCTAAACGTTCATTTTGGAAGAAAAGTGATTTTCTCGGCGAGTTAAGCATTTTGAGTAATTTGCCGGTTGGTTTCAGAACGGCTTGCATCAAAATTAACTATTTTTCCCCAAACTATCATTATTGAAGAAAAGTGATTTTCTCGGCGAGTTAAGCATTTTGAGTAATTTGCCGGTTGGTTTCAGAACGACTTGCATCAAAATTAACTATTTTTTCCCAAATAATCATTATTGAAGAAAAGTGATTTTCTCGGCGAGTTGAGCATTTTGAGTAATTTGACGGTTGGTTCCAGAACGGCTTGCATCAATATTAACTATTTCTTGTCAAACGTTCATTTTTGGATAAAAGATATTTTCTCGGCCAGTTACGCATTTTCAGTAATTTGCCGGTTGGTTCAGAACGGCTTGCAGCAAAATTAACTATTTTTGGCCCATCAATCAATTTGGGAAAAAAGTGATTTTCTCGGCGAGTTGAGCATTTTGAGTAATTAGCCGGTTGGTTACAGAACGGCTTGCATCAAAATTAACTATTTTTTCCCAAAGAACTATTATAGAAGAAAAGTGATTTTCTCGGCGAGTTAAGCATTTTGAGTAATTTGCCGGTTGGTTTCAGAACGGATTGCATCAAAATTAACTATTTTTTCCCAAACAATCATTATAGAAGAAATGTGATTTTCTCGGTGAGTTGAGCATTTTGAGTAATTTGCCGGTTGGTTTCAGAACGGGTTGCATCAATATTAACTATTTTTTGCAAAACGTTTATTTTCGAACAATAGTGATTTTCTCGGATAGTTAAGCATTTTGAGTAATTTGCCGGTTGGTTTCAGAACTTCTTGCAGCAAAATTAACTATTTTTTGCCAAACGTTCATTTTGGAAGAAAAGTGATTTTCTCGGCGAGTTAAGCATTTTGAGTAATTTGCCGGTTATTTTCAGAACGGCTTGCACCAAAATTAACTATTTTTTGCCAAACAATCATTATAGAAGAAAAGTGATTTTCTCGGCGAGTTGAGCATTTTGAGTAATTTTCCGGTTGGTTTCAGAACGGATTGCATCAATATTAACTAATTTTTGCAAAATGTCTATTTTCGAACAAAAGTGATTTCCTCGGCCAATTAAGCGTTTTGAGTTATTTGCCGGTTGGTTTCAAAACGGCTTGCAATATAATTAACTATTTTTTGGCAAACAATCATTACAGAAGAAATGTGATTTTCTCGGCCAGTTAAGCATTTTGAGTAATTTGCCGGTTGGTCTCAGAACGGGTGCATCAATATTAACTATTTTTTGCAAAACGTATATTTAGAACAAAAGTGATTTTCTCGGATAGTAAAGCATTTTGAGTAATTTGCCGGTTGGTTTCAGAACGGATTGCATCAATATTAACTATTTTTTGCAAAACGTATATTTAGAACAAAGGTGATTTTCTCGGATAGTTCAGCATTTTGAGTAATTTGCCGGTTGGTTTCAGAACTTCTTGCAGCAAAATTAACTTTTTTTTGCCAAACGTTCATTTTGGAAGAAAAGTGATCTTCTCGGCCAATCAAGCATTTTGAGTAATTTGCCGGTTGGTTTCAGAACGGCTTGCATCAAAATTAACTATTTTTTCCCAAACAATCATTATAGAAGAAATGTGATTTTCTCGGTGAGTTGAGCATTTTGAGTAATTTGCCGGTTGGTTTCAGAACGGCGTGCTGCAAAATTAACTATTTTTTGGCAAACAATCATTACAGAAGAAATGTCATTTTCTCGGCCAGTTAAGCATTTTGAGTAATTTGCCGGTTGGTCTCAGAACGGGTTGCATCAATATTAACTATTTTTTGCAAAACGTTTATTTTCGAACAATAGTGATTTTCTCGGATAGTTAAGCATTTTGAGTAATTTGCCGGTTGGTTTCAGAACTTCTTGCAGCAAAATTAACTATTTTTTGCCAAACGTTCATTTTCGAACAAAAGTGATTTTCTCGGCGAGTTCAGCATTTTGAGTAATTTGCCGGTTGTTTTCAGAACGGCTTGCACCAAAACTAACTATTTTTTGCCAAACAATCATTATAGAAGAAAAGTGATCTTCTCGGCCAATCAAGCATTTTGAGTAATTTGCCGGTTGGTTACAGAACGGCTTGCATTAAAATTAACTATTTTTTGCTAAACGTTCATTTTGGAAGAAAAGTGATTTTCTCGGCCAGTTCAGCATTTTGAGTAATTTGATGGTTGGTTTCAGAACTTCTTGCAGCAAAATTAACTAGTTTTTGCCAAACGTTCATTTTGGAAGAAAAGTGATTTTCTCGGCGAGTTAAGCATTTTGAGTAATTTGCCGGTTGTTTTCAGAACGGCTTGCACCAAAATTAACTATTTTTTGCCAAATAATCATTTAGAAGAAAAGTGATTTTCTCGGCCAATCAAGCATTTTGAGTAATTTGCCGGTTGGTTTCAGAACAACTTGCTGCAAAATTAACTAATTTTTGGCAAACAATCATGACAGAAGAAATGTCATTTTCCCAGTCAGTTAAGCATTTTGAGTAATTTGCCGGTTGGTCTCAGAACGGGTTGCATCAATATTAACTATTTTTTGCAAAACGTTTATTTTCGAACAATAGTGATTTTCTCGGATAGTTAAGCATTTTGAGTAATTTGCCGGTTGGTTTCAGAACTTCTTGCAGCAAAATTAACTATTTTTTGCCAAACGTTCATTTTCGAACAAAAGTGATTTTCTCGGCGAGTTCAGCATTTTGAGTAATTTGCCGGTTGTTTTCAGAACGGCTTGCACCAAAACTAACTATTTTTTGCGAAACAATCATTATAGAAGAAAAGTGATCTTCTCGGCCAATCAAGCATTTTGAGTAATTTGCCGGTTGGTTTCAGAACGGCTTGCTGCAAAATTAACTAATTTTTGGCAAACAATCATTACAGAAGAAATGTCATTTTCCCAGTCAGTTAAGCATTTTGAGTAATTTGCCGGTTGGTCTCAGAACGGGTTGCATCAATATTAACTATTTTTTGCAAAACGTTTATTTTCGAACAATAGTGATTTTCTCGGATAGTTAAGCATTTTGAGTAATTTGCCGGTTGGTTTCAGAACTTCTTGCAGCAAAATTAACTATTTTTTGCCAAACGTTCATTTTCGAACAAAAGTGATTTTCTCGGCGAGTTGAGCATTTTGAGTAATTTGCCGGTTGTTTTCAGAACGGCTTGCACCAAAACTAACTATTTTTTGCCAAACAATCATTATAGAAGAAAAGTGATCTTCTCGGCCAATCAAGCATTTTGAGTAATTTGCCGGTTGGTTACAGAACGGCTTGCATTAAAATTAACTATTTTTTGCTAAACGTTCATTTTGGAAGAAAAGTGATTTTCTCGGCCAGTTCAGCATTTTGAGCAATTTGACGGTTGGTTTCGGAGCGGCTTGCAGCATAATTAACTATTTTTGGCCCATCAATCAATTTGGGAAAAAAGTGATTTTCTCGGCGAGTTGAGCATTTTGAGTAATTAGCCGGTTGGTTACAGAACGGCTTGCATCAAAATTAACTATTTTTTCCCAAACAATTATTATAGAAGAAAAGTGATTTTCTCGGCGAGTTTAGCATTTTGAGTAATTTGCCGGTTGGTTTCAGAACGGTTGGTTGCATCAAAATTAACTATTTTTTCCCAAACAATCATTATAGAAGAAATGTGATTTTCTCGGTGAGGTGAGCATTTTGAGTAATTTGCCGGTTGGTTTCAGAACGGCTTGCTGCAAAATTAACTATTTTTTGGCAAACAATCAGTGCAGAAGAAATGTCATTTTCTCGGCCAGTTAAGCATTTTGAGTAATTTGCCGGTTGGTCTCAGAACGGGTTGCATCAATATTAACTATTTTTTGCAAAACGTTTATTTTCGAACAATAGTGATTTTCTCGGATAGTTAAGCATTTTGAGTAATTTGCCGGTTGGTTTCAGAACTTCTTGCAGCAAAATTAACTATTTTTTGCCAAACGTTCATTTTGGAAGAAAAGTGATTTTCTCGGCGAGTTAAGCATTTTGAGTAATTTGCCGGTTATTTTCAGAACGGCTTGCACCAAAATTAACTATTTTTTGCCAAACAATCATTATAGAAGAAAAGTGATCTTCTCGGCCAATCAAGCATTTTGAGTAATTTGCCGGTTGGTTACAGAACGGCTTGCATTAAAATTAACTATTTTTTGCTAAACGTTCAATTTGGAAGAAAAGTGATTTTCTCGGCCAGTTCAGCATTTTGAGTAATTTGATGGTTGGTTTCAGAACTTCTTGCAGCAAAATTAACTAGTTTTTGCCAAACGTTCATTTTGGAAGAAAAGTGATTTTCTCGGCGAGTTAAGCATTTTGAGTAATTTGCCGGTTGTTTTCAGAACGGCTTGCACCAAAATTAACTATTTTTTGCCAAACAATCATTTAGAAGAAAAGTGATTTTCTCGGCCTATCAAGCATTTTGAGTAATTTGCCGGTTGGTTTCAGAACGGCAAGCTGCAAAATTAACTAATTTTTGGCAAACAATCATTACAGAAGAAATGTCATTTTCCCAGTCAGTTAAGCATTTTGAGTAATTTGCCGGTTGGTCTCAGAACGGGTTGCATCAATATTAACTATTTTTTGCAAAACGTTTATTTTCGAACAATAGTGATTTTCTCGGATAGTTAAGCATTTTGAGTAATTTGCCGGTTGGTTTCAGAACTTCTTGCAGCAAAATTAACTATTTTTTGCCAAGCGTTCATTTTGGAAGAAAAGGGATTTTCTCGGCGACTTAAGCATTTTGAGTAATTTGCCGGTTATTTTCAGAACGGTTTGCACCAAAATTAACTATTTTTTGCCAAACAATCATTATAGAAGAAAAGTGATTTTCACGGCGAGTTGAGCATTTTGAGTAATTTTCCGGTTGGTTTCAGAACGGCTTGCATCAATATTAACTAATTTTTGCAAAATGTCTATTTTCGAACAAAAGTGATTTCCTCGGCCAATTAAGCATTTTGAGTAATTTGCCGGTTGGTTTCAAAACGGCTTGCATTATAATTAACTATTTTTTGCCAAACGTTCATTTTCGAACAAAAGTGATTTTCTCGGCGAGTTCAGCATTTTGAGTAATTTGCCGGTTGTTTTCAGAACGGCTTGCACCAAAACTAACTATTTTTTGCCAAACAATCATTATAGAAGAAAAGTGATCTTCTCGGCCAATCAAGCATTTTGAGTAATTTGCCGGTTGGTTACAGAACGGCTTGCATTAAAATTAACTATTTTTTGCTAAACGTTCATTTTGGAAGAAAAGTGATTTTCTCGGCCAGTTCAGCATTTTGAGTAATTTGATGGTCGGTTTCAGAACTTCTTGCAGCAAAATTAACTAGTTTTTGCCAAAAGTTCATTTTCGAACAAAAGTGATTTTCTCGGCGAGTTCAGCATTTTGAGTAATTTGCCGGTTGTTTTCAGAACGGCTTGCACCAAAACTAACTATTTTTTGCCAAACAATCATTATAGAAGAAAAGTGATCTTCTCGGCCAATCAAGCATTTTGAGTAATTTGCCGGTTGGTTACAGAACGGCTTGCATTAAAATTAACTATTTTTTGCTAAACGTTCATTTTGGAAGAAAAGTGATTTTCTCGGCCAGTTCAGCATTTTGAGTAATTTGATGGTTGGTTTCAGAACTTCTTGCAGCAAAATTAACTAGTTTTTGCCAAACGTTCATTTTGGAAGAAAAGTGATTTTCTCGGCGAGTTAAGCATTTTGAGTAATTTGCCGGTTGTTTTCAGAACGGCTTGCACCAAAATTAACTATTTTTTGCCAAATAATCATTTAGAAGAAACGTGATTTTCTCGGCCAATCAAGCATTTTGAGTAATTTGCCGGTTGGTTTCAGAACAACTTGCTGCAAAATTAACTAATTTTTGGCAAACAATCATGACAGAAGAAATGTCATTTTCCCAGTCAGTTAAGCATTTTGAGTAATTTGCCGGTTGGTCTCAGAACGGGTTGCATCAATATTAACTATTTTTTGCAAAACGTTTATTTTCGAACAATAGTGATTTTCTCGGATAGTTAAGCATTTTGAGTAATTTGCCGGTTGGTTTCAGAACTTCTTGCAGCAAAATTAACTATTTTTTGCCAAACGTTCATTTTCGAACAAAAGTGATTTTCTCGGCGAGTTCAGCATTTTGAGTAATTTGCCGGTTGTTTTCAGAACGGCTTGCACCAAAACTAACTATTTTTTGCGAAACAATCATTATAGAAGAAAAGTGATCTTCTCGGCCAATCAAGCATTTTGAGTAATTTGCCGGTTGGTTACAGAACGGCTTGCATTAAAATTAACTATTTTTTGCTAAACGTTCATTTTGGAAGAAAAGTGATTTTCTCGGCCAGTTCAGCATTTTGAGTAATTTGATGGTTGGTTTCAGAACTTCTTGCAGCAAAATTAACTAGTTTTTGCCAAACGTTCATTTTGGAAGAAAAGTGATTTTCTCGGCGAGTTAAGCATTTTGAGTAATTTGCCGGTTGTTTTCAGAACGCCTTGCACCAAAATTAACTATTTTTTGCCAAACAATCATTTAGAAGAAAAGTGATTTTCTCGGCCAATCAAGCATTTTGAGTAATTTGCCGGTTGGTTTCAGAACGGCTTGCTGCAAAATTAACTAATTTTTGGCAAACAATCATTACAGAAGAAATGTCATTTTCCCAGTCAGTTAAGCATTTTGAGTAATTTGCCGGTTGGTCTCAGAACGGGTTGCATCAATATTAACTATTTTTTGCAAAACGTTTATTTTCGAACAATAGTGATTTTCTCGGATAGTTAAGCATTTTGAGTAATTTGCCGGTTGGTTTCAGAACTTCTTGCAGCAAAATTAACTATTTTTTGCCAAACGTTCATTTTCGAACAAAAGTGATTTTCTCGGCGAGTTGAGCATTTTGAGTAATTTGCCGGTTGTTTTCAGAACGGCTTGCACCAAAACTAACTATTTTTTGCCAAACAATCATTATAGAAGAAAAGTGATCTTCTCGGCCAATCAAGCATTTTGAGTAATTTGCCGGTTGGTTACAGAACGGCTTGCATTAAAATTAACTATTTTTTGCTAAACGTTCATTTTGGAAGAAAAGTGATTTTCTCGACCAGTTCAGCATTTTGAGCAATTTGACGGTTGGTTTCGGAGCGGCTTGCAGCATAATTAACTATTTTTGGCCCATCAATCAATTTGGGAAAAAAGTGATTTTCTCGGCGAGTTGAGCATTTTGAGTAATTAGCCGGTTGGTTACAGAACGGCTTGCATCAAAATTAACTATTTTTTCCCAAACAATTATTATAGAAGAAAAGTGATTTTCTCGGCGAGTTTAGCATTTTGAGTAATTTGCCGGTTGGTTTCAGAACGGTTGGTTGCATCAAAATTAACTATTTTTTCCCAAACAATCATTATAGAAGAAATGTGATTTTCTCGGTGAGGTGAGCATTTTGAGTAATTTGCCGGTTGGTTTCAGAACGGCTTGCTGCAAAATTAACTATTTTTTGGCAAACAATCATTGCAGAAGAAATGTCATTTTCTCGGCCAGTTAAGCATTTTGAGTAATTTGCCGGTTGGTCTCAGAACGGGTTGCATCAATATTAACTATTTTTTGCAAAACGTTTATTTTCGAACAATAGTGATTTTCTCGGATAGTTAAGCATTTTGAGTAATTTGCCGGTTGGTTTCAGAACTTCTTGCAGCAAAATTAACTATTTTTTGCCAAACGTTCATTTTGGAAGAAAAGTGATTTTCTCGGCGAGTTAAGCATTTTGAGTAATTTGCCGGTTATTTTCAGAACGGCTTGCACCAAAATTAACTATTTTTTGCCAAACAATCATTGTAGAAGAAAAGTGATCTTCTCGGCCAATCAAGCATTTTGAGTAATTTGCCGGTTGGTTACAGAACGGCTTGCATTAAAATTAACTATTTTTTGCTAAACGTTCAATTTGGAAGAAAAGTGATTTTCTCGGCCAGTTCAGCATTTTGAGTAATTTGATGGTTGGTTTCAGAACTTCTTGCAGCAAAATTAACTAGTTTTTGCCAAACGTTCATTTTGGAAGAAAAGTGATTTTCTCGGCGAGTTAAGCATTTTGAGTAATTTGCCGGTTGTTTTCAGAACGGCTTGCACCAAAATTAACTATTTTTTGCCAAACAATCATTTCGAAGAAAAGTGATTTTCTCGGCCAATCAAGCATTTTGAGTAATTTGCCGGTTGGTTACAGAACGGCTTGCATTAAAATTAACTATTTTTTGCTAAACGTTCAATTTGGAAGAAAAGTGATTTTCTCGGCCAGTTCAGCATTTTGAGTAATTTGATGGTTGGTTTCAGAACTTCTTGCAGCAAAATTAACTAGTTTTTGCCAAACGTTCATTTTGGAAGAAAAGTGATTTTCTCGGCGAGTTAAGCATTTTGAGTAATTTGCCGGTTGTTTTCAGAACGGCTTGCACCAAAATTAACTATTTTTTGCCAAACAATCATTTAGAAGAAAAGTGATTTTCTCGGCCAATCAAGCATTTTGAGTAATTTGCCGGTTGGTTTCAGAACGGCAAGCTGCAAAATTAACTAATTTTTGGCAAACAATCATTACAGAAGAAATGTCATTTTCCCAGTCAGTTAAGCATTTTGAGTAATTTGCCGGTTGGTCTCAGAACGGGTTGCATCAATATTAACTATTTTTTGCAAAACGTTTATTTTCGAACAATAGTGATTTTCTCGGATAGTTAAGCATTTTGAGTAATTTGCCGGTTGGTTTCAGAACTTCTTGCAGCAAAATTAACTATTTTTTGCCAAGCGTTCATTTTGGAAGAAAAGGGATTTTCTCGGCGACTTAAGCATTTTGAGTAATTTGCCAGTTATTTTCAGAACGGTTTGCACCAAAATTAACTATTTTTTGCCAAACAATCATTATAGAAGAAAAGTGATTTTCACGGCGAGTTGAGCATTTTCAGTAATTTTCCGGTTGGTTTCAGAACGGCTTGCATCAATATTAACTAATTTTTGCAAAATGTCTATTTTCGAACAAAAGTGATTTCCTCGGCCAATTAAGCATTTTGAGTAATTTGCCGGTTGGTTTCAAAACGGCTTGCATTATAATTAACTAATTTTTGGCAAACAATCATTACAGAAGAAATGTGATTTTCTCGGCCAGTTAAGCATTTTGAGTAATTTGCCGGTTGGTCTCAGAACGGGTTGCATCAATATTAACTATTTTTGGCAAAACGTTTATTTTCGAACAATAGTGATTTTCTCGGATAGTTCAGCATTTTGAGTAATTTGCCGGTTGGTTTCAGAACTTCTTGCAGCAAAATTAACTTTTTTTTGCCAAACGTTCATTTTGGAAGAAAAGTGATCTTCTCGGCCAGTCAAGCATTTTGAGTAATTTGCCGGTTGGTTTCAGAACGGCTTGCATCAAAATTAACTATTTTTTCCCAAACAATCATTATAGAAGAAATGTGATTTTCTCGGTGAGTTGAGCATTTTGAGTAATTTGCCGGTTGGTTTCAGAACGGCGTGCTGCAAAATTAACTATTTTTTGGCAAACAATCATTACAGAAGAAATGTCATTTTCTCGGCCAGTTAAGCATTTTGAGTAATTTGCCGGTTGGTCTCAGAACGGGTTGCATCAATATTAACTATTTTTTGCAAAACGTTTATTTTCGAACAATAGTGATTTTCTCGGATAGTTAAGCATTTTGAGTAATTTGCCGGTTGGTTACAGAACGGCTTGCATTAAAATTAACTATTTTTTGCTAAACGTTCATTTTGGAAGAAAAGTGATTTTCTCGGCCAGTTAAGCATTTTGAGTAATTTGATGGTTGGTTTCAGAACTTCTTGCAGCAAGATTAACTATTTTTTGCCAAACGTTCATTTTGGAAGAAAAGTGATTTTCTCGGCGAGTTAAGCATTTTGAGTAATTTGCCGGTTGGTTTCAGAACGGCTTGCATCAAAATTAACTATTTTTTCCCAAACTATCATTATAGAAGAAAAGTGATTTTCTCGGCGAGTTAAGCATTTTGAGTAATTTGCCGGTTGGTTTCAGAACGACTTGCATCAAAATTAACTATTTTTTCCCAAACAATCATTATTGAAGAAAAGTGATTTTCTCGGCGAGTTGAGCATTTTGAGTAATTTGACGGTTGGTTCCAGAACGGCTTGCATCAATATTAACTATTTCTTGTCAAACGTTCATTTTTGGATAAAAGATATTTTCTCGGCCAGTTACGCATTTTCAGTAATTTGCCGGTTGGTTCAGAACGGCTTGCAGCAAAATTAACTATTTTTGGCCCATCAATCAATTTGGGAAAAAAGTGATTTTCTCGGCGAGTTGAGCATTTTGAGTAATTAGCCGGTTGGTTACAGAACGGCTTGCATCAAAATTAACTATTTTTTCCCAAAGAACTATTATAGAAGAAAAGTGATCTTCTCGGCGAGTTAAGCATTTTGAGTAATTTGCCGGTTGGTTTCAGAACGGATTGCATCAAAATTTAACTATTTTTTCCCAAAAAATCATTATAGAAGAAATGTGATTTTCTCGGTGAGTTGAGCATTTTGAGTAATTTGCCGGTTGGTCTCAGAACGGGTTGCATCAATATTAACTATTTTTTGCAAAACGTTTATTTTCGAACAATAGTGATTTTCTCGGATAGTTAAGCATTTTGAGTAATTTGCCGGTTGGTTTCAGAACGTCTTGCACCAAAACTAACTATTTTTTGCCAAACAATCATTATAGAAGAAAAGTGATCTTCTCGGCCAATCAAGCATTTTGAGTAATTTGCCGGTTGGTTACAGAACGGCTTGCATTAAAATTAACTATTTTTTGCTAAACGTTCATTTTGGAAGAAAAGTGATTTTCTCGGCCAGTTCAGCATTTTGAGCAATTTGACGGTTGGTTTCGGAGCGGCTTGCAGCATAATTAACTATTTTTGGCCCATCAATCAATTTGGGAAAAAAGTGATTTTCTCGGCGAGTTGAGCATTTTGAGTAATTAGCCGGTTGGTTACAGAACGGCTTGCATCAAAATTAACTATTTTTTCCCAAACAATTATTATAGAAGAAAAGTGATTTTCTCGGCGAGTTAAGCATTTTGAGTAATTTGCCGGTTGGTTTCAGAACGGATTGCATCAAAATTAACTATTTTTTCCCAAACAATCATTATAGAAGAAATGTGATTTTCTCGGTGAGGTGAGCATTTTGAGTAATTTGCCGGTTGGTTTCAGAACGGCTTGCTGCAAAATTAACTATTTTTTGGCAAACAATCATTGCAGAAGAAATGTCATTTTCTCGGCCAGTTCAGCATTTTGAGTAATTTGCCGGTTGGTCTCAGAACGGGTTGCATCAATATGAACTATTTTTTGCAAAACGTTTATTTTCGAACAATAGTGATTTTTTCGGATAGTTAAGCATTTTGAGTAATTTGCCGGTTGGTTTCAGAACTTCTTGCAGCAAAATTAACTATTTTTTGCCAAACGTTCATTTTGGAAGAAAAGTGATTTTCTCGGCGAGTTAAGCATTTTGAGTAATTTGCCGGTTATTTTCAGAACGGCTTGCACCAAAATTAACTATTTTTTGCCAAACAATCATTATAGAAGAAAAGTGATCTTCTCGGCCAATCAAGCATTTTGAGTAATTTGCCGGTTGGTTACAGAACGGCTTGCATTAAAATTAACTATTTTTTGCTAAACGTTCAATTTGGAAGAAAAGTGATTTTCTCGGCCAGTTCAGCATTTTGAGTAATTTGATGGTTGGTTTCAGAACTTCTTGCAGCAAAATTAACTAGTTTTTGCCAAACGTTCATTTTGGAAGAAAAGTGATTTTCTCGGCGAGTTAAGCATTTTGAGTAATTTGCCGGTTGTTTTCAGAACGGCTTGCACCAAAATTAACTATTTTTTGCCAAACAATCATTTAGAAGAAAAGTGATTTTCTCGGCCAATCAAGCATTTTGAGTAATTTGCCGGTTGGTTTCAGAACGGCTTGCTGCAAAATTAACTAATTTTTGGCAAACAATCATTACAGAAGAAATGTCATTTTCCCAGTCAGTTAAGCATTTTGAGTAATTTGCCGGTTGGTCTCAGAACGGGTTGCATCAATATTAACTATTTTTTGCAAAACGTTTATTTTCGAACAATAGTGATTTTCTCGGATAGTTAAGCATTTTGAGTAATTTGCCGGTTGGTTTCAGAACTTCTTGCAGCAAAATTAACTATTTTTTGCCAAGCGTTCATTTTGGAAGAAAAGGGATTTTCTCGGCGACTTAAGCATTTTGAGTAATTTGCCGGTTATTTTCAGAACGGTTTGCACCAAAATTAACTATTTTTTGCCAAACAATCATTATAGAAGAAAAGTGATTTTCACGGCGAGTTGAGCATTTTGAGTAATTTTCCGGTTGGTTTCAGAACGGCTTGCATCAATATTAACTAATTTTTGCAAAATGTCTATTTTCGAACAAAAGTGATTTCCTCGGCCAATTAAGCATTTTGAGTAATTTGCCGGTTGGTTTCAAAACGGCTTGCATTATAATTAACTAATTTTTGGCAAACAATCATTTCAGAAGAAATGTGATTTTCTCGGCCAGTTAAGCATTTTGAGTAATTTGCCGGTTGGTCTCAGAACGGGTTGCATCAATATTAACTATTTTTTGCAAAACGTTTATTTTCGAACAATAGTGATTTTCTCGGATAGTTCAGCATTTTGAGTAATTTGCCGGTTGGTTTCAGAACTTCTTGTAGCAAAATTAACTTTTTTTTGCCAAACGTTCATTTTGGAAGAAAAGTGATCTTCTCGGCCAATCAAGCATTTTGAGTAATTTGCCGGTTGGTTTCAGAACGGCTTGCATCAAAATTAACTATTTTTTCCCAAACAATCATTATAGAAGAAATGTGATTTTCTCGGTGAGTTGAGCATTTTGAGTAATTTGCCGGTTGGTTTCAGAACGGCGTGCTGCAAAATTAACTATTTTTTGGCAAACAATCATTACAGAAGAAATGTCATTTTCTCGGCCAGTTAAGCATTTTGAGTAATTTGCCGGTTGGTCTCAGAACGGGTTGCATTATAATTAACTATTTTTTGGCAAACAATCATTACAGAAGAAATGTGATTTTCTCGGCCAGTTAAGCATTTTGAGTAATTTGCCGGTTGGTCTCAGAACGGGTTGCATCAATATTAACTATTTTTTGCAAAACGTTTATTTTCGAACAATAGTGATTTTCTCGGATAGTTAAGCATTTTGAGTAATTTGCCGGTTGGTTTCAGAACTTCTTGCAGCAAAATTAACTATTTTTTGCCAAACGTTCATTTTCGAACAAAAGTGATTTTCTCGGCGAGTTCAGCATTTTGAGTAATTTGCCGGTTGTTTTCAGAACGGCTTGCACCAAAACTATTTTTTGCCAAACAATCATTATAGAAGAAAAGTGATCTTCTCGGCCAATCAAGCATTTTGAGTAATTTGCCGGTTGGTTACAGAACGGCTTGCATTAAAATTAACTATTTTTTGCTAAACGTTCATTTTGGAAGAAAAGTGATTTTCTCGGCCAGTTCAGCATTTTGAGTAATTTGATGGTTGGTTTCAGAACTTCTTGCAGCAAAATTAACTAGTTTTTGCCAAACGTTCATTTTGGAAGAAAAGTGATTTTCTCGGCGAGTTAAGCATTTTGAGTAATTTGCCGGTTGTTTTCAGAACGGCTTGCTCCAAAATTAACTATTTTTTGCCAAACAATCATTTAGAAGAAAAGTGATTTTCTCGGCCAATCAAGCATTTTGAGTAATTTGCCGGTTGGTTTCAGAACGGCTTGCTGCAAAATTAACTAATTTTTGGCAAACAATCATTACAGAAGAAATGTCATTTTCCCAGTCAGTTAAGCATATTGAGTAATTTGCCGGTTGGTCTCAGAACGGGTTGCATCAATATTAACTATTTTTTGCAAAACGTTCATTTTCGAACAATAGTGATTTTCTCGGATAGTTAAGCATTATGAGTAATTTGCCGGTTGGTTTCAGAACTTCTTGCAGCAAAATTAACTATTTTTTGCCAAACGTTCATTTTAGAAGAAAAGTGATTTTCTCGGCGAGTTAAGCATTTTGAGTAATTTGCCGGTTATTTTCAGAACGGCTTGCACCAAAAATAACTATTTTTTGCCAAACAATCATTTTCGAAGAAAAGTGATTTTCTCGGCGAGTTGAGCATTTTGAGTAATTTTCCGGTTGGTTTCAGAACGGATTGCATCAATATTAACTAATTTTTGCAAAATGTCTATTTTCGAACAAAAGTGATTTCCTCGGCCAATTAAGCATTTTGAGTAATTTGCCGGTTGGTTTCAAAACGGCTTGCATTATAATTAACTATTTTTTGGCAAACAATCATTACAGAAGAAATGTGATTTTCTCGGCCAGTTAAGCATTTTGAGTAATTTGCCGGTTGGTCTCAGAACGGGTTGCATCAATATTAACTATTTTTTGCAAAACGTTTATTTTCGAACAATAGTGATTTTCTCGGATAGTTAAGCATTTTGAGTAATTTGCCGGTTGGTTTCAGAACTTCTTGCAGCAAAATTAACTATTTTTTGCCAAACGTTCATTTTCGAACAAAAGTGATTTTCTCGGCGAGTTCAGCATTTTGAGTAATTTGCCGGTTGTTTTCAGAACGGCTTGCACCAAAACTAACTATTTTTTGCCAAACAATCATTATAGAAGAAAAGTGATCTTCTCGGCCAATCAAGCATTTTGAGTAATTTGCCGGTTGGTTACAGAACGGCTTGCATTAAAATTAACTATTTTTTGCTAAACGTTCATTTTGGAAGAAAAGTGATTTTCTCGGCCAGTTCAGCATTTTGAGTAATTTGATGGTTGGTTTCAGAACTTCTTGCAGCAAAATTAACTAGTTTTTGCCAAACGTTCATTTTGGAAGAAAAGTGATTTTCTCGGCGAGTTAAGCATTTTGAGTAATTTGCCCGTTGTTTTCAGAACGGCTTGCACCAAAATTAACTATTTTTTGCCAAATAATCATTTAGAAGAAAAGTGATTTTCTCGGCCAATCAAGCATTTTGAGTAATTTGCCGGTTGGTTTCAGAACAACTTGCTGCAAAATTAACTAATTTTTGGCAAACAATCATGACAGAAGAAATGTCATTTTCCCAGTCAGTTAAGCATTTTGAGTAATTTGCCGGTTGGTCACAGAACGGGTTGCATCAATATTAACTATTTTTTGCAAAACGTTTATTTTCGAACAATAGTGATTTTCTCGGATAGTTAAGCATTTTGAGTAATTTGCCGGTTGGTTTCAGAACTTCTTGCAGCAAAATTAACTATTTTTTGCCAAACGTTCATTTTCGAACAAAAGTGATTTTCTCGGCGAGTTCAGCATTTTGAGTAATTTGCCGGTTGTTTTCAGAACGGCTTGCACCAAAACTAACTATTTTTTGCGAAACAATCATTATAGAAGAAAAGTGATCTTCTCGGCCAATCAAGCATTTTGAGTAATTTGCCGGTTGTTTTCAGAACGGCTTGCACCAAAATTAACTATTTTTTGCCAAACAATCATTTGAAGAAAAGTGATTTTCTCGGCCAATCAAGCATTTTGAGTAATTTGCCGGTTGGTTTCAGAACGGCTTGCTGCAAAATTAACTAATTTTTGGCAAACAATCATTACAGAAGAAATGTCATTTTCCCAGTCAGTTAAGCATTTTGAGTAATTTGCCGGTTGGTTTCAGAACTTCTTGCAGCAAAATTAACTATTTTTTGCCAAACGTTCATTTTCGAACAAAAGTGATTTTCTCGGCGAGTTCAGCATTTTGAGTAATTTGCCGGTTGTTTTCAGAACGGCTTGCACCAAAACTAACTATTTTTTGCCAAACAATCATCATAGAAGAAAAGTGATCTTCTCGGCCAATCAAGCATTTTGAGTAATTTGCCGGTTGGTTACAGAACGGCTTGCATTAAAATTAACTATTTTTTGCTAAACGTTCATTTTGGAAGAAAAGTGATTTTCTCGGCCAGTTCAGCATTTTGAGCAATTTGACGGTTGGTTTCGGAGCGGCTTGCAGCATAATTAACTATTTTTGGCCCATCAATCAATTTGGGAAAAAAGTGATTTTCTCGGCGAGTTGAGCATTTTGAGTAATTAGCCGGTTGGTTACAGAACGGCTTGCATCAAAATTAACTATTTTTTCCCAAACAATTATTATAGAAGAAAAGTGATTTTCTCGGCGAGTTTAGCATTTTGAGTAATTTGCCGGTTGGTTTCAGAACGGTTGGTTGCATCAAAATTAACTATTTTTTCCCAAACAATCATTATAGAAGAAATGTGATTTTCTCGGTGAGGTGAGCATTTTGAGTAATTTGCCGGTTGGTTTCAGAACGGCTTGCTGCAAAATTAACTATTTTTTGGCAAACAATCATTGCAGAAGAAATGTCATTTTCTCGGCCAGTTAAGCATTTTGAGTAATTTGCCGGTTGGTCTCAGAACGGGTTGCATCAATATTAACTATTTTTTGCAAAACGTTTATTTTCGAACAATAGTGATTTTCTCGGATAGTTAAGCATTTTGAGTAATTTGCCGGTTGGTTTCAGAACTTCTTGCAGCAAAATTAACTATTTTTTGCCAAACGTTCATTTTGGAAGAAAAGTGATTTTCTCGGCGAGTTAAGCATTTTGAGTAATTTGCCGGTTATTTTCAGAACGGCTTGCACCAAAATTAACTATTTTTTGCCAAACAATCATTATAGAAGAAAAGTGATCTTCTCGGCCAATCAAGCATTTTGAGTAATTTGCCGGTTGGTTACAGAACGGCTTGCATTAAAATTAACTATTTTTTGCTAAACGTTCAATTTGGAAGAAAAGTGATTTTCTCGGCCAGTTCAGCATTTTGAGTAATTTGATGGTTGGTTTCAGAACTTCTTGCAGCAAAATTAACTAGTTTTTGCCAAACGTTCATTTTGGAAGAAAAGTGATTTTCTCGGCGAGTTAAGCATTTTGAGTAATTTGCCGGTTGTTTTCAGAACGGCTTGCACCAAAATTAACTATTTTTTGCCAAACAATCATTTAGAAGAAAAGTGATTTTCTCGGCCAATCAAGCATTTTGAGTAATTTGCCGGTTGGTTTCAGAACGGAAAGCTGCAAAATTAACTAATTTTTGGCAAACAATCATTACAGAAGAAATGTCATTTTCCCAGTCAGTTAAGCATTTTGAGTAATTTGCCGGTTGGTCTCAGAACGGGTTGCATCAATATTAACTATTTTTTGCAAAACGTTTATTTTCGAACAATAGTGATTTTCTCGGATAGTTAAGCATTTTGAGTAATTTGCCGGTTGGTTTCAGAACTTCTTGCAGCAAAATTAACTTTTTTTTGCCAAACGTTCATTTTGGAAGAAAAGTGATCTTCTCGGCCAATCAAGCATTTTGAGTAATTTGCCGGTTGGTTTCAGAACGGCTTGCATCAAAATTAACTATTTTTTCCCAAACAATCATTATAGAAGAAATGTGATTTTCTCGGTGAGTTGAGCATTTTGAGTAATTTGCCGGTTGGTTTCAGAACGGCGTGCTGCAAAATTAACTATTTTTTGGCAAACAATCATTGCAGAAGAAATGTCATTTTCTCGGCCAGTTAAGCATTTTGAGTAATTTGCCGGTTGGTCTCAGAACGGGTTGCATCAATATTAACTATTTTTTGCAAAACGTTTATTTTCGAACAATAGTGATTTTCTCGGATAGTTAAGCATTTTGAGTAATTTGCCGGTTGGTTACAGAACGGCTTGCATTAAAATTAACTATTTTTTGCTAAACGTTCATTTTGGAAGAAAAGTGATTTTCTCGGCCAGTTAAGCATTTTGAGTAATTTGATGGTTGGTTTCAGAACTTCTTGCAGCAAGATTAACTATTTTTTGCCAAACGTTCATTTTGGAAGAAAAGTGATTTTCTCGGCGAGTTAAGCATTTTGAGTAATTTGCCGGTTGGTTTCAGAACGACTTGCATCAAAATTAACTATTTTTTCCCAAACAATCATTATTGAAGAAAAGTGATTTTCTCGGCGAGTTGAGCATTTTGAGTAATTTGACGGTTGGTTCCAGAACGGCTTGCATCAATATTAACTATTTCTTGTCAAACGTTCATTTTTGGATAAAAGATATTTTCTCGGCCAGTTACGCATTTTCAGTAATTTGCCGGTTGGTTCAGAACGGCTTGCAGCAAAATTAACTATTTTTTCCCAAAGAACTATTATAGAAGAAAAGTGATTTTCTCGGCGAGTTAAGCATTTTGAGTAATTTGCCGGTTGGTTTCAGAACGGATTGCATCAAAATTTAACTATTTTTTCCCAAAAAATCATTATAGAAGAAATGTGATTTTCTCGGTGAGTTGAGCATTTTGAGTAATTTGCCGGTTGGTCTCAGAACGGGTTGCATCAATATTAACTATTTTTTGCAAAACGTTTATTTTCGAACAATAGTGATTTTCTCGGATAGTTAAGCATTTTGAGTAATTTGCCGGTTGGTTTCAGAACGTCTTGCACCAAAACTAACTATTTTTTGCCAAACAATCATTATAGAAGAAAAGTGATCTTCTCGGCCAATCAAGCATTTTGAGTAATTTGCCGGTTGGTTACAGAACGGCTTGCATTAAAATTAACTATTTTTTGCTAAACGTTCATTTTGGAAGAAAAGTGATTTTCTCGGCCAGTTCAGCATTTTGAGCAATTTGACGGTTGGTTTCGGAGCGGCTTGCAGCATAATTAACTATTTTTGGCCCATCAATCAATTTGGGAAAAAAGTGATTTTCTCGGCGAGTTGAGCATTTTGAGTAATTAGCCGGTTGGTTACAGAACGGCTTGCATCAAAATTAACTATTTTTTCCCAAACAATTATTATAGAAGAAAAGTGATTTTCTCGGCGAGTTAAGCATTTTGAGTAATTTGCCGGTTGGTTTCAGAACGGATTGCATCAAAATTAACTATTTTTTCCCAAACAATCATTATAGAAGAAATGTGATTTTCTCGGTGAGGTGAGCATTTTGAGTAATTTGCCGGTTGGTTTCAGAACGGCTTGCTGCAAAATTAACTATTTTTTGGCAAACAATCATTGCAGAAGAAATGTCATTTTCTCGGCCAGTTAAGCATTTTGAGTAATTTGCCGGTTGGTCTCAGAACGGGTTGCATCAATATTAACTATTTTTTGCAAAACGTTTATTTTCGAACAATAGTGATTTTTTCGGATAGTTAAGCATTTTGAGTAATTTGCCGGTTGGTTTCAGAACTTCTTGCAGCAAAATTAACTATTTTTTTCCAAACGTAAATTTTGGAAGAAAAGTGATTTTCTCGGCGAGTTAAGCATTTTGAGTAATTTGCCGGTTATTTTCAGAACGGCTTGCACCAAAATTAACTATTTTTTGCCAAACAATCATTATAGAAGAAAAGTGATCTTCGCTGCCAATCGAGCATTTTGAGTAATTTGCCGGTTGGTTACAGAACGGCTTGCATTAAAATTAACTATTTTTTGCTAAACGTTCAATTTGGAAGAAAAGTGATTTTCTCGGCCAGTTCAGCATTTTGAGTAATTTGATGGTTGGTTTCAGAACTTCTTGCAGCAAAATTAACTAGTTTTTGCCAAACGTTCATTTTGGAAGAAAAGTGATTTTCTCGGCGAGTTAAGCATTTTGAGTAATTTGCCGGTTGTTTTCAGAACGGCTTGCACCAAAATTAACTATTTTTTGCCAAACAATCATTTAGAAGAAAAGTGATTTTCTCGGCCAATCAAGCATTTTGAGTAATTTGCCGGTTGGTTTCAGAACGGCTTGCTGCAAAATTAACTAATTTTTGGCAAACAATCATTACAGAAGAAATGTCATTTTCCCAGTCAGTTAAGCATTTTGAGTAATTTGCCGGTTGGTTTCAGAACTTCTTGCAGCAAAATTAACTATTTTTTGCCAAGCGTTCATTTTGGAAGAAAAGGGATTTTCTCGGCGACTTAAGCATTTTGAGTAATTTGCCGGTTATTTTCAGAACGGTTTGCACCAAAATTAACTATTTTTTGCCAAACAATCATTATAGAAGAAAAGTGATTTTCACGGCGAGTTGAGCATTTTGAGTAATTTTCCGGTTGGTTTCAGAACGGCTTGCATCAATATTAACTATTTTTTGCAAAACGTTTATTTTCGAACAATAGTGATTTTCTCGGATAGTTCAGCATTTTGAGTAATTTGCCGGTTGGTTTCAGAACTTCTTGTAGCAAAATTAACTTTTTTTTGCCAAACGTTCATTTTGGAAGAAAAGTGATCTTCTCGGCCAATCAAGCATTTTGAGTAATTTGCCGGTTGGTTTCAGAACGGCTTGCATCAAAATTAACTATTTTTTCCCAAACAATCATTATAGAAGAAATGTGATTTTCTCGGTGAGTTGAGCATTTTGAGTAATTTGCCGGTTGGTTTCAGAACGGCGTGCTGCAAAATTAACTATTTTTTGGCAAACAATCATTACAGAAGAAATGTCATTTTCTCGGCCAGTTAAGCATTTTGAGTAATTTGCCGGTTGGTCTCAGAACGGGTTGCATCAATATTAACTATTTTTTGCAAAACGTTTATTTTCGAACAATAGTGATTTTCTCGGATAGTTAAGCATTTTGAGTAATTTGCCGGTTGGTTTCAGAACGTCTTGCACCAAAACTAACTATTTTTTGCCAAACAATCATTATAGAAGAAAAGTGATCTTCTCGGCCAATCAAGCATTTTGAGTAATTTGCCGGTTGGTTACAGAACGGCTTGCATTAAAATTAACTATTTTTTGCTAAACGTTCATTTTGGAAGAAAAGTGATTTTCTCGGCCAGTTAAGCATTTTGAGTAATTTGATGGTTGGTTTCAGAACTTCTTGCAGCAAGATTAACTATTTTTTGCCAAACGTTCATTTTGGAAGAAAAGTGATTTTCTCGGCGAGTTAAGCATTTTGAGTAATTTGCCGGTTGGTTTCAGAACGGCTTGCATCAAAATTAACTATTTTTTCCCAAACTATCATTATAGAAGAAAAGTGATTTTCTCGGCGAGTTAAGCATTTTGAGTAATTTGCCGGTTGGTTTCAGAACGACTTGCATCAAAATTAACTATTTTTTCCCAAACAATCATTATTGAAGAAAAGTGATTTTCTCGGCGAGTTGAGCATTTTGAGTAATTTGACGGTTGGTTCCAGAACGGCTTGCATCAATATTAACTATTTCTTGTCAAACGTTCATTTTTGGATAAAAGATATTTTCTCGGCCAGTTACGCATTTTCAGTAATTTGCCGGTTGGTTCAGAACGGCTTGCAGCAAAATTAACTATTTTTGGCCCATCAATCAATTTGGGAAAAAAGTGATTTTCTCGGCGAGTTGAGCATTTTGAGTAATTAGCCGGTTGGTTACAGAACGGCTTGCATCAAAATTAACTATTTTTTCCCAAAGAACTATTATAGAAGAAAAGTGATTTTCTCGGCGAGTTAAGCATTTTGAGTAATTTGCCGGTTGGTTTCAGAACGGATTGCATCAACATTTAACTATTTTTTCCCAAAAAATCATTATAGAAGAAATGTGATTTTCTCGGTGAGTTGAGCATTTTGAGTAATTTGCCGGTTGGTCTCAGAACGGGTTGCATCAATATTAACTATTTTTTGCAAAACGTTTATTTTCGAACAATAGTGATTTTCTCGGATAGTTAAGCATTTTGAGTCATTTGCCGGTTGGTTTCAGAACGTCTTGCACCAAAACTAACTATTTTTTGCCAAACAATCATTATAGAAGAAAAGTGATCTTCTCGGCCAATCAAGCATTTTGAGTAATTTGCCGGTTGGTTACAGAACGGCTTGCATTAAAATTAACTATTTTTTGCTAAACGTTCATTTTGGAAGAAAAGTGATTTTCTCGACCAGTTAAGCATTTTGAGTAATTTGATGGTTGGTTTCAGAACTTCTTGCAGCAAGATTAACTATTTTTTGCCAAACGTTCATTTTGGAAGAAAAGTGATTTTCTCGGCGAGTTAAGCATTTTGAGTAATTTGCCGGTTGGTTTCAGAACGGCTTTCATCAAAATAACTATTTTTTCCCAAACTATCATTATAGAAGAAAAGTGATTTTCTCGGCGAGTTAAGCATTTTGAGTAATTTGCCGGTTGTTTTCAGAACGGCTTGCACCAAAATTAACTATTTTTTGCCAAACAATCATTTAGAAGAAAAGTGATTTTCTCGGCCAGTTCAGCATTTTGAGTAATTTGCCGGTTGGTTTCAGAACTTCTTGCAGCAAAATTAACTTTTTTTTGCCAAACGTTCATTTTGGAAGAAAAGTGATCTTCTCGGCCAATCAAGCATTTTGAGTAATTTGCCGGTTGGTTTCAGAACGGCTTGCATCAAAATTAACTATTTTTTTCCAAACAATCATTATAGAAGAAATGTGATTTTCTCGGTGAGTTGAGCATTTTGAGTAATTTGCCGGTTGGTTTCAGAACGGCGTGCTGCAAAATTAACTATTTTTTGGCAAACAATCATTCCAGAAGAAATGTCATTTTCTCGGCCAGTTAAGCATTTTAAGTAATTTGCCGGTTGGTCTCAGAACGGGTTGCATCAATATTAAGTATTTTTTGCAAAACGTTTATTTTCGAACAATAGTGATTTTCTCGGATAGTTAAGCATTTTGAGTAATTTGCCGGTTGGTTTCAGAACGTCTTGCACCAAAACTAACTATTTTTTGCCAAACAATCATTATAGAAGAAAAGTGATCTTCTCGGCCAATCAAGCATTTTGAGTAATTTGCCGGTTGGTTACAGAACGACTTGCATCAAAATTAACTATTTTTTCCCAAACAATCATTATTGAAGAAAAGTGATTTTCTCGGCGAGTTGAGCATTTTGAGTAATTTGACGGTTGGTTTCAGAACGGCTTGCATCAATATTAACTATTTCTTGTCAAACGTTCATTTTTGAATAAAAGATATTTTCTCGGCCAGTTACGCATTTTGAGTAATTTGCCGGTTGGTTCAGAACGGCTTGCATCAAAATTAACTATTTTTTCCCAAACCATCATTATAGAAGAAAAGTGATTTTCTCGGCGAGTTAAGCATTTTGAGTAATTTGCCGGTTGGTCTCAGAACGGATTGCAGCAATATTAACTATTTTTTGCAAAACGTATATTTAGAACAAAAGTGATTTTCTGGGCCAGTTAAGCATTTTGAGTAATTTGACGGTTGGTGTCAGAGCGGCTTGCAGCAAAATTAACTATTTTTGGCCCATCAATCAATTTGGGAAAAAAGTGATTTTCTCGGCGAGTTGAGCATTTTGAGTAATTAGCCGGTTGGTTACAGAACGGCTTGCATCAAAATTAACTATTTTTCCCCAAAGAACTATTATAGAAGAAAAGTGATTTTCTCGGCGAGTTAAGCATTTTGAGTAATTTGCCGGTTGGTTTCAGAACGGATTGCATCAAAATTAACTATTTTTTCCCAAACAATCATTATAGAAGAAATTTGATTTTCTCGGTGAGTTGAGCATTTTGAGTAATTTGCCGGTTGGTTTCAGAACTTCTTGCAGCAAAATTAACTATTTTTTGCCAAACGTTCATTTTGGAAGAAAAGTGATTTTCTCGGCGAGTTAAGCATTTTGAGTAATTTGCCGGTTATTTTCAGAACGGCTTGCACCAAAATTAACTATTTTTTGCCAAACAATCATTATAGAAGAAAAGTGATCTTCTCGGCCAATCAAGCATTTTGAGTAATTTGCCGGTTGGTCTCAGAGCGGGTTGCATCAATATTAACTATTTTTTGCAAAACGTTTATTTTCGAACAATAGTGATTTTCTCGGATAGTTAAGCATTTTGAGTAATTTGCCGGTTGGTTTCAGAACTTCTTGCAGCAAAATTAACTATTTTTTGCCAAACGTTCATTTTGGAAGAAAAGTGATTTTCTCGGCGAGTTAAGCATTTTGAGTAATTTGCCGGTTATTTTCAGAACGGCTTGCACCAAAATTAACTATTTTTTGCCAAACAATCATTATAGAAGAAAAGTGATCTTCTCGGCCAATCAAGCATTTTGAGTAATTTGCCGGTTGGTTACAGAACGGCTTGCATTAAAATTAACTATTTTTTGCTAAACGTTCATTTTGGAAGAAAAGTGATTTTCTCGGCCAGTTCAGCATTTTGAGTAATTTGATGGTTGGTTTCAGAACTTCTTGCAGCAAAATTAACTAGTTTTTGCCAAACGTTCATTTTGGAAGAAAAGTGATTTTCTCGGCGAGTTAAGCATTTTGAGTAATTTGCCGGTTATTTTCAGAACGGCTTGCACCAAAATTAACTATTTTTTGCCAAACAATCATTATAGAAGAAAAGTGATCTTCTCGGCCAATCAAGCATTTTGAGTAATTTGCCGGTTGGTTACAGAACGGCTTGCATTAAAATTAACTATTTTTTGCTAAACGTTCATTTTGGAAGAAAAGTGATTTTCTCGGCCAGTTCAGCATTTTGAGTAATTTGATGGTTGGTTTCAGAACTTCTTGCAGCAAAATTAACTAGTTTTTGCCAAACGTTCATTTTGGAAGAAAAGTGATTTTCTCGGCGAGTTAAGCATTTTGAGTAATTTGCCGGTTGTTTTCAGAACGGCTTGCACCAAAATTAACTATTTTTTGCCAAACAATCATTTAGAAGAAAAGTGATTTTCTCGGCCAATCAAGCATTTTGAGTAATTTGCCGGTTGGTTTCAGAACGGCTTGCTGCAAAATTAACTAATTTTTGGCAAACAATCATTACAGAAGAAATGTCATTTTCCCAGTAAGTTAAGCATTTTGAGTAATTTGCCGGTTGGTCTCAGAACGGGTTGCATCAATATTAACTATTTTTTGCAAAACGTTTATTTTCGAACAATAGTGATTTTCTCGGATAGTTAAGCATTATGAGTAATTTGCCGGTTGGTTTCAGAACTTCTTGCAGCAAAATTAACTATTTTTTGCCAAACGTTCATTTTAGAAGAAAAGTGATTTTCTCGGCGAGTTAAGCATTTTGAGTAATTTTCCGGTTGGTTTCAGAACGGATTGCATCAATATTAACTAATTTTTGCAAAATGTCTATTTTCGAACAAAAGTGATTTCCTCGGCCAATTAAGCATTTTGAGTAATTTGCCGGTTGGTTTCAAAACGGCTTGCATTATAATTAACTAATTTTTAACAATCATTGCAGAAGAAATGTAATTTTCTCGGCCAGTTAAGCATTTTGAGTAATTTGCCGGTTGGTCTCAGAACGGATTGCATCAATATTAACTATTTTTTGCAAAACGTTTATTTTCGAACAATAGTGATTTTCTCGGATAGTTAAGCATTTTGAGTAATTTGCCGGTTGGTTTCAGAACTTCTTGCAGCAAAATTAACTATTTTTTGCCAAACGTTCATTTTCGAACAAAAGTGATTTTCTCGGCGAGTTCAGCATTTTGAGTAATTTGCCGGTTGTTTTCAGAACGGCTTGCACCAAAACTAACTATTTTTTGCCAAACAATCATTATAGAAGAAAAGTGATCTTCTCGGCCAATCAAGCATTTTGAGTAATTTGCCGGTTGGTTACAGAACGGCTTGCATTAAAATTAACTATTTTTTGCTAAACGTTCATTTTGGAAGAAAAGTGATTTTCTCGGCCAGTTCAGCATTTTGAGTAATTTGATGGTTGGTTTCAGAACTTCTTCCAGCAAAATTAACTAGTTTTTGCCAAACGTTCATTTTGGAAGAAAAGTGATTTTCTCGGCGAGTTAAGCATTTTGAGTAATTTGCCGGTTGTTTTCAGAACGGCTTGCACCAAAATTAACTATTTTTTGCCAAATAATCATTTAGAAGAAAAGTGATTTTCTCGGCCAATCAAGCATTTTGAGTAATTTGCCGGTTGGTTTCAGAACGGCTTGCTGCAAAATTAACTAATTTTTGGCAAACAATCATGACAGAAGAAATGTCATTTTCCCAGTCAGTTAAGCATTTTGAGTAATTTGCCGGTTGGTCTCAGAACGGGTTGCATCAATATTAACTATTTTTTGCAAAACGTTTATTTTCGAACAATAGTGATTTTCTCGGATAGTTAAGCATTTTGAGTAATTTGCCGGTTGGTTTCAAAACGGCTTGCATTATAATTAACTAATTTTTGGCAAACAATCATTACAGAAGAAATGTGGTTTTCTCGGCCAGTTCAGCATTTTGAGTAATTTGCCGGTTGGTTTCAGAACTTCTTGCAGCAAAATTAACTTTTTTTTTGCCAAACGTTCATTTTGGAAGAAAAGTGATCTTCTCGGCGAGTTGAGCATTTTGAGTAATTTGACGGTTGGTTTCAGAACGGCTTGCATCAATATTAACTATTTCTTGTCAAACGTTCATTTTTGAATAAAAGATATTTTCTCGGCCAGTTACGCATTTTGAGTAATTTGCCGGTTGGTTCAGAACGGCTTGCATCAAAATTAACTATTTTTTCCCAAACAATCATTATAGAAGAAAAGTGATTTTCTCGGCGAGTTAAGCATTTTGAGTAATTTGCCGGTTGGTCTCAGAACGGATTGCAGCAATATTAACTATTTTTTGCAAAACGTATATTTAGAACAAAAGTGATTTTCTGGGCCAGTTAAGCATTTTGAGTAATTTGACGGTTGGTGTCAGAGCGGCTTGCAGCAAAATTAACTATTTTTGGCCCATCAATCAATTTGGGAAAAAAGGGATTTTCTCGGCGAGTTGAGCATTTTGAGTAATTAGCCGGTTGGTTACAGAACGGCTTGCATCAAAATTAACTATTTTTCCCCAAAGAACTATTATAGAAGAAAAGTGATTTTCTCGGCGAGTTAAGCATTTTGAGTAATTTGCCGGTTGGTTTCAGAACGGATTGCATCAAAATTAACTATTTTTTCCCAAACAATCATTATAGAAGAAATTTGATTTTCTCGGTGAGTTGAGCATTTTGAGTAATTTGCCGGTTGGTTTCAGAACGGCTTGCTGCAAAATTAACTATTTTTTGGCAAACAATCATTACAGAAGAAATGTCATTTTCCCGGCCAGTTAAGCATTTTGAGTAATTTGCCGGTTGGTCTCAGAACGGGTTGCATCAATATTAACTATTTTTTGCAAAACGTTTATTTTCGAACAATAGTGATTTTCTCGGATAGTTAAGCATTATGAGTAATTTGCCGGTTGGTTTCAGAACTTCTTGCAGCAAAATTAACTATTTTTTGCCAAACGTTCATTTTAGAAGAAAAGTGATTTTCTCGGCGAGTTAAGCATTTTGAGTAATTTTCCGGTTGGTTTCAGAACGGATTGCATCAATATTAACTAATTTTTGCAAAATGTCTATTTTCGAACAAAAGTGATTTCCTCGGCCAATTAAGCATTTTGAGTAATTTGCCGGTTGGTTTCAAAACGGCTTGCATTATAATTAACTAATTTTTAACAATCATTGCAGAAGAAATGTAATTTTCTCGGCCAGTTAAGCATTTTGAGTAATTTGCCGGTTGGTCTCAGAACGGATTGCATCAATATTAACTATTTTTTGCAAAACGTTTATTTTCGAACAATAGTGATTTTCTCGGATAGTTAAGCATTTTGAGTAATTTGCCGGTTGGTTTCAGAACTTCTTGCAGCAAAATTAACTATTTTTTGCCAAACGTTCATTTTCGAACAAAAGTGATTTTCTCGGCGAGTTCAGCATTTTGAGTAATTTGCCGGTTGTTTTCAGAACGGCTTGCACCAAAACTAACTATTTTTTGCCAAACAATCATTATAGAAGAAAAGTGATCTTCTCGGCCAATCAAGCATTTTGAGTAATTTGCCGGTTGGTTACAGAACGGCTTGCATTAAAATTAACTATTTTTTGCTAAACGTTCATTTTGGAAGAAAAGTGATTTTCTCGGCCAGTTCAGCATTTTGAGTAATTTGATGGTTGGTTTCAGAACTTCTTCCAGCAAAATTAACTAGTTTTTGCCAAACGTTCATTTTGGAAGAAAAGTGATTTTCTCGGCGAGTTAAGCATTTTGAGTAATTTGCCGGTTGTTTTCAGAACGGCTTGCACCAAAATTAACTATTTTTTGCCAAATAATCATTTAGAAGAAAAGTGATTTTCTCGGCCAATCAAGCATTTTGAGTAATTTGCCGGTTGGTTTCAGAACGGCTTGCTGCAAAATTAACTAATTTTTGGCAAACAATCATGACAGAAGAAATGTCATTTTCCCAGTCAGTTAAGCATTTTGAGTAATTTGCCGGTTGGTCTCAGAACGGGTTGCATCAATATTAACTATTTTTTGCAAAACGTTTATTTTCGAACAATAGTGATTTTCTCGGATAGTTAAGCATTTTGAGTAATTTGCCGGTTGGTTTCAAAACGGCTTGCATTATAATTAACTAATTTTTGGCAAACAATCATTACAGAAGAAATGTGGTTTTCTCGGCCAGTTCAGCATTTTGAGTAATTTGCCGGTTGGTTTCAGAACTTCTTGCAGCAAAATTAACTTTTTTTTTGCCAAACGTTCATTTTGGAAGAAAAGTGATCTTCTCGGCGAGTTGAGCATTTTGAGTAATTTGACGGTTGGTTTCAGAACGGCTTGCATCAATATTAACTATTTCTTGTCAAACGTTCATTTTTGAATAAAAGATATTTTCTCGGCCAGTTACGCATTTTGAGTAATTTGCCGGTTGGTTCAGAACGGCTTGCATCAAAATTAACTATTTTTTCCCAAACAATCATTATAGAAGAAAAGTGATTTTCTCGGCGAGTTAAGCATTTTGAGTAATTTGCCGGTTGGTCTCAGAACGGATTGCAGCAATATTAACTATTTTTTGCAAAACGTATATTTAGAACAAAAGTGATTTTCTGGGCCAGTTAAGCATTTTGAGTAATTTGACGGTTGGTGTCAGAGCGGCTTGCAGCAAAATTAACTATTTTTGGCCCATCAATCAATTTGGGAAAAAAGGGATTTTCTCGGCGAGTTGAGCATTTTGAGTAATTAGCCGGTTGGTTACAGAACGGCTTGCATCAAAATTAACTATTTTTCCCCAAAGAACTATTATAGAAGAAAAGTGATTTTCTCGGCGAGTTAAGCATTTTGAGTAATTTGCCGGTTGGTTTCAGAACGGATTGCATCAAAATTAACTATTTTTTCCCAAACAATCATTATAGAAGAAATTTGATTTTCTCGGTGAGTTGAGCATTTTGAGTAATTTGCCGGTTGGTTTCAGAACGGCTTGCTGCAAAATTAACTATTTTTTGGCAAACAATCATTACAGAAGAAATGTCATTTTCCCGGCCAGTTAAGCATTTTGAGTAATTTGCCGGTTGGTCTCAGAACGGGTTGCATCAATATTAACTATTTTTTGCAAAACGTTTATTTTCGAACAATAGTGATTTTCTCGGATAGTTAAGGATTTTGAGTAATTTGCCGGTTGGTTTCAGAACTTCTTGCAGCAAAATTAACTATTTTTTGCCAAACAATCATTATAGAAGAAAAGTGATCTTCTCGGCCAATCAAGCATTTTGAGTAATTTGCCGGTTGGTTACAGAACGGCTTGCATTAAAATTAACTATTTTTTGCTAAACGTTCATTTTGGAAGAAAAGTGATTTTCTCGGCCAGTTCAGCATTTTGAGTAATTTGATGGTTGGTTTCAGAACTTCTTGCAGCAAAATTAACTAGTTTTTGCCAAACGTTCATTTTGGAAGAAAAGTGATTTTCTCGGCGAGTTAAGCATTTTGAGTAATTTGCCGGTTGTTTTCAGAACGGCTTGCACCAAAATTAACTATTTTTTGCCAAACAATCATTTAGAAGAAAAGTGATTTTCTCGGCCAATCAAGCATTTTGAGTAATTTGCCGGTTGTTTTCAGAACGGCTTGCTGCAAAATTAACTAATTTTTGGCAAACAATCATTACAGAAGAAATGTCATTTTCCCAGTCAGTTAAGCATTTTGAGTAATTTGCCGGTTGGTCTCAGAACGGGTTGCATCAATATTAACTATTTTTTGCAAAACGTTTATTTTCGAACAATAGTGATTTTCTCGGATAGTTAAGCATTATGAGTAATTTGCCGGTTGGTTTCAGAACTTCTTGCAGCAAAATTAACTATTTTTTGCCAAACGTCCATTTTAGAAGAAAAGTGATTTTCTCGGCGAGTTAAGCATTTTGAGTAATTTGCCGGTTATTTTCAGAACGGCTTGCACCAAAAATAACTATTTTTTGCCAAACAATCATTTTCGAAGAAAAGTGATTTTCTCGGCGAGTTGAGCATTTTGAGTAATTTTCCGGTTGGTTTCAGAACGGATTGCATCAATATTAACTAATTTTTGCAAAATGTCTATTTTCGAACAAAAGTGATTTCCTCGGCCAATTAAGCATTTTGAGTAATTTGACGGGTGGTTTCAAAACGGCTTGCATTATAATTAACTAATTTTTAACAATCATTGCAGAAGAAATGTAATTTTCTCGGCCAGTTAAGCATTTTGAGTAATTTGCCGGTTGGTCTCAGAACGGATTGCATCAATATTAACTATTTTTTGCAAAACGTTTATTTTCGAACAATAGTGATTTTCTCGGATAGTTAAGCATTTTGAGTAATTTGCCGGTTGGTTTCAGAACTTCTTGCAGCAAAATTAACTATTTTTTGCCAAACGTTCATTTTCGAACAAAAGTGATTTTCTCGGCGAGTTCAGCATTTTGAGTAATTTGCCGGTTGTTTCCAGAACGGCTTGCACCAAAATTAACTATTTTTTGCCAAACAATCATTTAGAAGAAAAGTGATTTTCTCGGCCAGTTCAGCATTTTGAGTGATTTGCCGGTTGGTTTCAGAACTTCTTGCAGCAAAATTAACTTTTTTTTGCCAAACGTTCATTTTGGAAGAAAAGTGATCTTCTCGGCCAATCAAGCATTTTGAGTAATTTGCCGGTTGGTTTCAGAACGGCTTGCATCAAAATTAACTATTTTTTTCCAAACAATCATTATAGAAGAAATGTGATTTTCTCGGTGAGTTGAGCATTTTGAGTAATTTGCCGGTTGGTTTCAGAACGGCGTGCTGCAAATTTAACTATTTTTTGGCAAACAATCATTCCAGAAGAAATGTCATTTTCTCGGCCAGTTAAGCATTTTGAGTAATTTGCCGGTTGTTTTCAGAACGGCTTGCTGCAAAATTAACTATTTTTTGGCAAACAATCATTACAGAAGAAATGTCATTTTCCCGGCCAGTTAAGCATTTTGAGTAATTTGCCGGTTGGTCTCAGAACGGGTTGCATCAATATTAACTATTTTTTGCAAAACGTTTATTTTCGAACAATAGTGATTTTCTCGGATAGTTAAGCATTTTGAGTAATTTGCCGGTTGGTTTCAGAACTTCTTGCAGCAAAATTAACTATTTTTTGCCAAACGTTCATTTTGGAAGAAAAGTGATTTTCTCGGCGAGTTAAGCATTTTGAGTAATTTGCCGGTTATTTTCAGAACGGCTTGCACCAAAACTAACTATTTTTTGCCAAACAATCATTATAGAAGAAAAGTGATCTTCTCGGCCAATCAAGCATTTTGAGTAATTTGACCGGTTGGTTACAGAACGGCTTGCATTAAAATTAACTATTTTTTGCTAAACGTTCATTTTGGAAGAAAAGTGATTTTCTCGGCCAGTTCAGCGTTTTGAGTAATTTGATGGTTGGTTTCAGAACTTCTTCCAGCAAAATTAACTAGTTTTTGCCAAACGTTCATTTTGGAAGAAAAGTGATTTTCTCGGCGAGTTAAGCATTTTGAGTAATTTGCCGGTTGTTTTCAGAACGGCTTGCACCAAAATTAACTATTTTTTGCCAAATAATCATTGAGAAGAAAAGTGATTTTCTCGGCGAGTTAAGCATTTTGAGTAATTTGCCGGTTGGTTTCAGAACGGCTTGCTGCAAAATTAACTAATTTTTGGCAAACAATCATGACAGAAGAAATGTCATTTTCCCAGTCAGTTAAGCATTTTGAGTAATTTGCCGGTTGGTCTCAGAACGGGTTGCATCAATATTAACTATTTTTTGCAAAACGTTTATTTTCGAACAATAGTGATTTTCTCGGATAGTTAAGCATTTTGAGTAATTTGCCGGTTGGTTTCAAAACGGCTTGCATTATAATTAACTACTTTTTGGCAAACAATCATTACAGAAGAAATGTGATTTTCTCGGCCAGTTCAGCATTTTGAGTAATTTGCCGGTTGGTTTCAGAACTTCTTGCAGCAAAATTAACTTTTTTTTGCCAAACGTTCATTTTGGAAGAAAAGTGATCTTCTCGGCCAATCAAGCATTTTGAGTAATTTGCCGGTTGGTTTCAGAACGGCTTGCATCAAAATTAACTATTTTTTCCCAAACAATCATTATTGAAGAAAAGTGATTTTCTCGGCGAGTTGAGCATTTTGAGTAATTTGACGGTTGGTTTCAGAACGGCTTGCATCAATATTAACTATTTCTTGTCAAACGTTCATTTTTGAATAAAAGATATTTTCTCGGCCAGTTACGCATTTTGAGTAATTTGCCGGTTGGTTCAGAACGGCTTGCATCAAAATTAACTATTTTTTCCCAAACAATCATTATAGAAGAAAAGTGATTTTCTCGGCGAGTTAAGCATTTTGAGTAATTTGCCGGTTGGTCTCAGAACGGATTGCAGCAATATTAACTATTTTTTGCAAAACGTATATTTAGAACAAAAGTGATTTTCTGGGCCAGTTAAGCATTTTGAGTAACTTGACGGTTGGTGTCAGAGCGGCTTGCAGCAAAATTAACTATTTTTGGCCCATCAATCAATTTGGGAAAAAAGTGATTTTCTCGGCGAGTTGAGCATTTTGAGTAATTAGCCGGTTGGTTACAGAACGGCTTGCATCAAAATTAACTATTTTTCCCCAAAGAACTATTATAGAAGAAAAGTGATTTTCTCGGCGAGTTAAGCATTTTGAGTAATTTGCCGGTTGGTTTCAGAACGGATTGCATCAAAATTAACTATTTTTTCCCAAACAATCATTATAGAAGAAATTTGATTTTCTCGGTGAGTTGAGCATTTTGAGTAATTTGCAGGTTGGTTTCAGAACGGCTTGCTGCAAAATTAACTATTTTTTGCCAAACAATCATTATAGAAGAAAAGTGATCTTCTCGGCCAATCAAGCATTTTGAGTAATTTGCCGGTTGGTTACAGAACGGATTGCATTAAAATTAACTATTTTTTGCTAAACGTTCATTTTGGAAGAAAAGTGATTTTCTCGGCCAGTTCAGCATTTTGAGTAATTTGATGGTTGGTTTCAGAACTTCTTGCAGCAAAATTAACTAGTTTTTGCCAAACGTTCATTTTGGAAGAAAAGTGATTTTCTCGGCGAGTTAAGCATTTTGAGTAATTTGCCGGTTGTTTTCAGAACGGCTTGCACCAAAATTAACTATTTTTTGCCAAACAATCATTTCGAAGAAAAGTGATTTTCTCGGCCAATCAAGCATTTTGAGTAATTTGCCGGTTGGTTTCAGAACGGCTTGCTGCAAAATTAACTAATTTTTGGCAAACAATCATTACAGAAGAAATGTCATTTTCCCAGTCAGTTAAGCATTTTGAGTAATTTGCCGGTTGGTCTCAGAACGGGTTGCATCAATATTAACTATTTTTTGCAAAACGTTTATTTTCGAACAATAGTGATTTTCTCGGATAGTTAAGCATTATGAGTAATTTGCCGGTTGGTTTCAGAACTTCTTGCAGCAAAATTAACTATTTTTTGCCAAACGTTCATTTTAGAAGAAAAGTGATTTTCTCGGCGAGTTAAGCATTTTGAGTAATTTGCCGGTTATTTTCAGAACGGCTTGCACCAAAAATAACTATTTTTTGCCAAACAATCATTTTCGAAGAAAAGTGATTTTCTCGGCGAGTTGAGCATTTTGAGTAATTTTCCGGTTGGTTTCAGAACGGATTGCATCAATATTAACTAATTTTTGCAAAATGTCTATTTTCGAACAAAAGTGATTTCCTCGGCCAATTAAGCATTTTGAGTAATTTGCCGGTTGGTTTCAAAACGGCTTGCATTATAATTAACTAATTTTTAACAATCATTGCAGAAGAAATGTAATTTTCTCGGCCAGTTAAGCATTTTGAGTAATTTGCCGGTTGGTCTCAGAACGGATTGCATCAATATTAACTATTTTTTGCAAAACGTTTATTTTCGAACAATAGTGATTTTCTCGGATAGTTAAGCATTTTGAGTAATTTGCCGGTTGGTTTCAGAACTTCTTGCAGCAAAATTAACTATTTTTTGCCAAACGTTCATTTTCGGAAAAAAGTGATTTTCTCGGCGAGTTCAGCATTTTGAGTAATTTGCCGGTTGTTTTCAGAACGGCTTGCACCAAAACTAACTATTTTTTGCCAAACAATCATTATAGAAGAAAAGTGATCTTCTCGGCCAATCAAGCATTTTGAGTAATTTGCCGGTTGGTTACAGAACGGCTTGCATTAAAATTAACTATTTTTTGCTAAACGTTCATTTTGGAAGAAAAGTGATTTTCTCGGTGAGTTGAGCATTTTGAGTAATTTGCAGGTTGGTTTCAGAACGGCTTGCTGCAAAATTAACTATTTTTTGCCAAACAATCATTATAGAAGAAAAGTGATCTTCTCGGCCAATCAAGCATTTTGAGTAATTTGCCGGTTGGTTACAGAACGGCTTGCATTAAAATTAACTATTTTTTGCTAAACGTTCATTTTGGAAGAAAAGTGATTTTCTCGGCCAGTTCAGCATTTTGAGTAATTTGATGGTTGGTTTCAGAACTTCTTGCAGCAAAATTAACTAGTTTTTGCCAAACGTTCATTTTGGAAGAAAAGTGATTTTCTCGGCGAGTTAAGCATTTTGAGTAATTTGCCGGTTGTTTTCAGAACGGCTTGCACCAAAATTAACTATTTTTTGCCAAACAATCATTTAGAAGAAAAGTGATTTTCTCGGCCAATCAAGCATTTTGAGTAATTTCCGGTTGGTTTCAGAACGGCTTGCTGCAAAATTAACTAATTTTTGGCAAACAATCATTACAGAAGACATGTCATTTTCCCAGTCAGTTAAGCATTTTGAGTAATTTGCCGGTTGGTCTCAGAACGGGTTGCATCAATATTAACTATTTTTTGCAAAACGTTTATTTTCGAACAATAGTGATTTTCTCGGATAGTTAAGCATTATGAGTAATTTGCCGGTTGGTTTCAGAACTTCTTGCAGCAAAATTAACTATTTTTTGCCAAACGTTCATTTTAGAAGAAAAGTGATTTTCTCGGCGAGTTAAGCATTTTGAGTAATTTGCCGGTTATTTTCAGAACGGCTTGCACCAAAAATAACTATTTTTTGCCAAACAATCATTTTCGAAGAAAAGTGATTTTCTCGGCGAGTTGAGCATTTTGAGTAATTTTCCGGTTGGTTTCAGAACGGATTGCATCAATATTAACTAATTTTTGCAAAATGTCTATTTTCGAACAAAAGTGATTTCCTCGGCCAATTAAGCATTTTGAGTAATTTGCCGGTTGGTTTCAAAACGGCTTGCATTATAATTAACTAATTTTTAACAATCATTGCAGAAGAAATGTAATTTTCTCGGCCAGTTAAGCATTTTGAGTAATTTGCCGGTTGGTCTCAGAACGGATTGCATCAATATTAACTATTTTTTGCAAAACGTTTATTTTCGAACAATAGTGATTTTCTCGGATAGTTAAGCATTTTGAGTAATTTGCCGGTTGGTTTCAGAACTTCTTGCAGCAAAATTAACTATTTTTTGCCAAACGTTCATTTTCGGACAAAAGTGATTTTCTCGGCGAGTTAAGCATTTTGAGTAATTTGCCGGTTATTTTCAGAACGGCTTGCACCAAAAATAACTATTTTTTGCCAAACAATCATTTTCGAAGAAAAGTGATTTTCTCGGCGAGTTGAGCATTTTGAGTAATTTTCCGGTTGGTTTCAGAACGGATTGCATCAATATTAACTAATTTTTGCAAAATGTCTATTTTCGAACAAAAGTGATTTCCTCGGCCAATTAAGCATTTTGAGTAATTTGCCGGTTGGTTTCAAAACGGCTTGCATTATAATTAACTAATTTTTAACAATCATTGCAGAAGAAATGTAATTTTCTCGGCCAGTTAAGCATTTTGAGTAATTTGCCGGTTGGTCTCAGAACGGATTGCAGCAAAATTAACTATTTTTTGCCAAACGTTCATTTTCGGACAAAAGTGATTTTCTCGGCGAGTTCAGCATTTTGAGTAATTTGCCGGTTGTTTTCAGAACGGCTTGCACCAAAACTAACTATTTTTTGCCAAACAATCATTATAGAAGAAAAGTGATCTTCTCGGCCAATCAAGCATTTTGAGTAATTTGCCGGTTGGTTACAGAACGGCTTGCATTAAAATTAACTATTTTTTGCTAAACGTTCATTTTGGAAGAAAAGTGATTTTCTCGGCGAGTTAAGCATTTTGAGTAATTTGCCGGTTGTTTTCAGAACGGCTTGCACCAAAATTAACTATTTTTTGCCAAACAATCATTTAGAAGAAAAGTGATTTTCTCGGCCAATCAAGCATTTTGAGTAATTTGCCGGTTGGTTTCAGAACGGCTTGCTGCAAAATTAACTAATTTTTGGCAAACAATCATTGCAGAAGAAATGTCATTTTCCCAGTCAGTTAAGCATTTTGAGTAATTTGCCGGTTGGTCTCAGAACGGGTTGCATCAATATTAACTATTTTTTGCAAAACGTTTATTTTCGAACAATAGTGATTTTCTCGGATAGTTAAGCATTTTGAGTAATTTGCCGGTTGGGTTCAGAACTTCTTGCAGCAAAATTAACTATTTTTTGCCAAACGTTCATTTTCGAACAAAAGTGATTTTCTCGGCGAGTTCAGCATTTTGAGTAATTTGCCGGTTGTTTTCAGAACGGCTTGCACCAAAACTAACTATTTTTTGCCAAACAATCATTATAGAAGAAAAGTGATCTTCTCGGCCAATCAAGCATTTTGAGTAATTTGCCGGTTGGTTACAGAACGGCTTGCATTAAAATTAACTATTTTTTGCTAAACGTTCATTTTGGAAGAAAAGTGATTTTCTCGGCCAGTTCAGCATTTTGAGTAATTTGATGGTTGGTTTCAGAACTTCTTGCAGCAAAATTAACTAGTTTTTGCCAAACGTTCATTTTGGAAGAAAAGTGATTTTCTCGGCGAGTTGAGCATTTTGAGTAATTTTCCGGTTGGTTTCAGAACGGATTGCATCAATATTTACTAATTTTTGCAAAATGTCTATTTTCGAACAAAAGTGATTTCCTCGGCCAATTAAGCATTTTGAGTAATTTGCCGGTTGGTTTCAAAACGGCTTGCATTATAATTAACTATATTTTTGGCAAACAATCATTACAGAAGAAATGTGATTTTCTCGGCCAATCAAGCATTTTGAGTAATTTGCCGGTTGGTTACAGAACGGCTTGCATTAAAATTAACTATTTTTTGCTAAACGTTCATTTTGGAAGAAAAGTGATTTTCTCGGCCAGTTAAGCATTTTGAGTAATTTGATGGTTGGTTTCAGAACTTCTTGCAGCAAGATTAACTATTTTTTGCCAAACGTTCATTTTGGAAGAAAAGTGATTTTCTCGGCGAGTTAAGCATTTTGAGTAATTTGCCGGTTGTTTTCAGAACGGCTTGCACCAAAATTAACTATTTTTTGCCAAACAATCATTTAGAAGAAAAGTGATTTTCTCGGCCAATCAAGCATTTTGAGTAATTTGCCGGTTGGTTTCAGAACGGCTTGCTGCAAAATTAACTAATTTTTGGCAAACAATCATTACAGAAGAAATGTCATTTTCCCAGTCAGTTAAGCATTTTGAGTAATTTGCCGGTTGGTCTCAGAACGGGTTGCATCAATATTAACTATTTTTTGCAAAACGTTTATTTTCGAACAATAGTGATTTTCTCGGATAGTTAAGCATTTTGAGTAATTTGCCGGTTGGGTTCAGAACTTCTTGCAGCAAAATTAACTATTTTTTGCCAAACGTTCATTTTCGAACAAAAGTGATTTTCTCGGCGAGTTCAGCATTTTGAGTAATTTGCCGGTTGTTTTCAGAACGGCTTGCACCAAAACTAACTATTTTTTGCCAAACAATCATTATAGAAGAAAAGTGATCTTCTCGGCCAATCAAGCATTTTGAGTAATTTGCCGGTTGGTTACAGAACGGCTTGCATTAAAATTAACTATTTTTTGCTAAACGTTCATTTTGGAAGAAAAGTGATTTTCTCGGCCAGTTCAGCATTTTGAGTAATTTGATGGTTGGTTTCAGAACTTCTTGCAGCAAAATTAACTAGTTTTTGCCAAACGTTCATTTTGGAAGAAAAGTGATTTTCTCGGCGAGTTAAGCATTTTGAGTAATTTGCCGGTTGTTTTCAGAACGGCTTGCACCAAAATTAACTATTTTTTGCCAAACAATCATTGAGAAGAAAAGTGATTTTCTCGGCCACTCAAGCATTTTGAGTAATTTGCCGGTTGGTTTCAGAACGGCTTGCTGCAAAATTAACTAATTTTTGGCAAACAATCATTACAGAAGAAATGTCATTTTCCCAGTCAGTTAAGCATTTTGAGTAATTTGCCGGTTGGTCTCAGAACGGGTTGCATCAATATTAACTATTTTTTGCAAAACGTTTATTTTCGAACAATAGTGATTTTCTCGGATAGTTAAGCATTTTGAGTAATTTGCCGGTTGGTTTCAGAACGTCTTGCAGCAAAATTAACTATTTTTTGCCAAACGTTCATTTTGGAAGAAAAGTGATTTTCTCGGCGAGTTAAGCATTTTGAGTAATTTGCCGGTTATTTTCAGAACTGCTTGCACCAAAAATAACTATTTTTTGCCAAACAATCATTTTCGAAGAAAAGTGATTTTCTCGGCGAGTTGAGCATTTTGAGTAATTTTCCGGTTGGTTTCAGAACGGATTGCATCAATATTTACTAATTTTTGCAAAATGTCTATTTTCGAACAAAAGTGATTTCCTCGGCCAATTAAGCATTTTAAGTAATTTGCCGGTTGGTTTCAAAACGGCTTGCATTATAATTAACTATTTTTTGGCAAACAATCATTACAGAAGAAATGTGATTTTCTCGGCCAATCAAGCATTTTGAGTAATTTGCCGGTTGGTTACAGAACGGCTTGCATTAAAATTAACTATTTTTTGCTAAACGTTCATTTTGGAAGAAAAGTGATTTTCTCGGCCAGTTAAGCATTTTGAGTAATTTGCCGGTTGGTTACAGAACGGCTTGCATTAAAATTAACTATTTTTTGCCAAACAATCATTATAGAAGAAAAGTTATTTTCTCGGCCAATCAAGCATTTTGAGTAATTTGCCGGTTGGTTTCAGAACGGATTGCATCAAAATTAACTATTTTTTCCCAAACTATCATTATAGAAGAAAAGTGATTTTCTCGGCCAGTTAAGCATTTTGAGTAATTTGCCGGTTGTTTTCAGATCGGCTTGCACCAAAATTAACTATTTTTTGCCAAACAATCATTATAGAAGAAAAGTTATTTTCTCGGCCAATCAAGCATTTTGAGTAATTTGCCGGTTGGTTTCAGAACGGATTGCATCAAAATTAACTATTTTTTCCCAAACTATCATTATAGAAGAAAAGTGATTTTCTCGGCGAGTTAAGCATTTTGAGTAATTTGCCGGTTGGTTTCAGAACGACTTGCATCAAAATTAACTATTTTTTCCCAAACAATCATTATTGAAGAAAAGTGATTTTCTCGGCGAGTTGAGCATTTTGAGTAATTTGACGGTTGTTTTCAGAACGGCTTGCACCAAAATTAACTATTTTTTGCCAAACAATCATTTAGAAGAAAAGTGATTTTCTCGGCCAATCAAGCATTTTGAGTAATTTGCCGGTTGGTTTCAGAACGGCTTGCTGCAAAATTAACTAATTTTTGGCAAACAATCATTACAGAAGAAATGTCATTTTCCCAGTCAGTTAAGCATTTTGAGTAATTTGCCGGTTGGTCTCAGAACGGGTTGCATCAATATTAACTATTTTTTGCAAAACGTTTATTTTCGAACAATAGTGATTTTCTCGGATAGTTAAGCATTTTGAGTAATTTGCCGGTTGGGTTCAGAACTTCTTGCAGCAAAATTAACTATTTTTTGCCAAACGTTCATTTTCGAACAAAAGTGATTTTCTCGGCGAGTTCAGCATTTTGAGTAATTTGCCGGTTGTTTTCAGAACGGCTTGCACCAAAACTAACTATTTTTTGCCAAACAATCATTATAGAAGAAAAGTGATCTTCTCGGCCAATCAAGCATTTTGAGTAATTTGCCGGTTGGTTACAGAACGGCTTGCATTAAAATTAACTATTTTTTGCTAAACGTTCATTTTGGAAGAAAAGTGATTTTCTCGGCCAGTTCAGCATTTTGAGTAATTTGATGGTTGGTTTCAGAACTTCTTGCAGCAAAATTAACTAGTTTTTGCCAAACGTTCATTTTGGAAGAAAAGTGATTTTCTCGGCGAGTTAAGCATTTTGAGTAATTTGCCGGTTGTTTTCAGAACGGCTTGCACCAAAATTAACTATTTTTTGCCAAACAATCATTGAGAAGAAAAGTGATTTTCTCGGCCACTCAAGCATTTTGAGTAATTTGCCGGTTGGTTTCAGAACGGCTTGCTGCAAAATTAACTAATTTTTGGCAAACAATCATTACAGAAGAAATGTCATTTTCCCAGTCAGTTAAGCATTTTGAGTAATTTGCCGGTTGGTCTCAGAACGGGTTGCATCAATATTAACTATTTTTTGCAAAACGTTTATTTTCGAACAATAGTGATTTTCTCGGATAGTTAAGCATTTTGAGTAATTTGCCGGTTGGTTTCAGAACGTCTTGCAGCAAAATTAACTATTTTTTGCCAAACGTTCATTTTGGAAGAAAAGTGATTTTCTCGGCGAGTTAAGCATTTTGAGTAATTTGCCGGTTATTTTCAGAACTGCTTGCACCAAAAATAACTATTTTTTGCCAAACAATCATTTTCGAAGAAAAGTGATTTTCTCGGCGAGTTGAGCATTTTGAGTAATTTTCCGGTTGGTTTCAGAACGGATTGCATCAATATTTACTAATTTTTGCAAAATGTCTATTTTCGAACAAAAGTGATTTCCTCGGCCAATTAAGCATTTTAAGTAATTTGCCGGTTGGTTTCAAAACGGCTTGCATTATAATTAACTATTTTTTGGCAAACAATCATTACAGAAGAAATGTGATTTTCTCGGCCAATCAAGCATTTTGAGTAATTTGCCGGTTGGTTACAGAACGGCTTGCATTAAAATTAACTATTTTTTGCTAAACGTTCATTTTGGAAGAAAAGTGATTTTCTCGGCCAGTTAAGCATTTTGAGTAATTTGCCGGTTGGTTACAGAACGGCTTGCATTAAAATTAACTATTTTTTGCCAAACAATCATTATAGAAGAAAAGTTATTTTCTCGGCCAATCAAGCATTTTGAGTAATTTGCCGGTTGGTTTCAGAACGGATTGCAGCAAAATTAACTATTTTTTCCCAAACTATCATTATAGAAGAAAAGTGATTTTCTCGGCCAGTTAAGCATTTTGAGTAATTTGCCGGTTGTTTTCAGATCGGCTTGCACCAAAATTAACTATTTTTTGCCAAACAATCATTATAGAAGAAAAGTTATTTTCTCGGCCAATCAAGCATTTTGAGTAATTTGCCGGTTGGTTTCAGAACGGATTGCATCAAAATTAACTATTTTTTCCCAAACTATCATTATAGAAGAAAAGTGATTTTCTCGGCGAGTTAAGCATTTTGAGTAATTTGCCGGTTGGTTTCAGAACGACTTGCATCAAAATTAACTATTTTTTCCCAAACAATCATTATTGAAGAAAAGTGATTTTCTCGGCGAGTTGAGCATTTTGAGTAATTTGACGGTTGTTTTCAGAACGGCTTGCACCAAAATTAACTATTTTTTGCCAAACAATCATTTAGAAGAAAAGTGATTTTCTCGGCCAATCAAGCATTTTGAGTAATTTGCCGGTTGGTTTCAGAACGGCTTGCTGCAAAATTAACTAATTTTTGGCAAACAATCATTACAGAAGAAATGTCATTTTCCCAGTCAGTTAAGCATTTTGAGTAATTTGCCGGTTGGTCTCAGAACGGGTTGCATCAATATTAACTATTTTTTGCAAAACGTTTATTTTCGAACAATAGTGATTTTCTCGGATAGTTAAGCATTTTGAGTAATTTGCCGGTTGGTTTCAGAACTTCTTGCAGCAAAATTAACTATTTTTTGCCAAACGTTCATTTTCGAACAAAAGTGATTTTCTCGGCGAGTTCAGCATTTTGAGTAATTTGCCGGTTGTTTTCAGAACGGCTTGCACCAAAACTAACTATTTTTTGCCAAACAATCATTATAGAAGAAAAGTGATCTTCTCGGCCAATCAAGCATTTTGAGTAATTTGCCGGTTGGTTACAGAACGGCTTGCATTAAAATTAACTATTTTTTGCTAAACGTTCATTTTGGAAGAAAAGTGATTTTCTCGGCCAGTTCAGCATTTTGAGTAATTTGATGGTTGGTTTCAGAACTTCTTGCAGCAAAATTAACTAGTTTTTGCCAAACGTTCATTTTGGAAGAAAAGTGATTTTCTCGGCGAGTTAAGCATTTTGAGTAATTTGCCGGTTGTTTTCAGAACGGCTTGCACCAAAATTAACTATTTTTTGCCAAACAATCATTGAGAAGAAAAGTGATTTTCTCGGCCACTCAAGCATTTTGAGTAATTTGCCGGTTGGTTTCAGAACGGCTTGCTGCAAAATTAACTAATTTTTGGCAAACAATCATTACAGAAGAAATGTCATTTTCCCAGTCAGTTAAGCATTTTGAGTAATTTGCCGGTTGGTCTCAGAACGGGTTGCATCAATATTAACTATTTTTTGCAAAACGTTTATTTTCGAACAATAGTGATTTTCTCGGATAGTTAAGCATTTTGAGTAATTTGCCGGTTGGTTTCAGAACTTCTTGCAGCAAAATTAACTATTTTTTGCCAAACGTTCATTTTCGAACAAAAGTGATTTTCTCGGCGAGTTCAGCATTTTGAGTAATTTGCCGGTTGTTTTCAGAACGGCTTGCACCAAAACTAACTATTTTTTGCCAAACAATCATTATAGAAGAAAAGTGATCTTCTCGGCCAATCAAGCATTTTGAGTAATTTGCCGGTTGGTTACAGAACGGCTTGCATTAAAATTAACTATTTTTTGCCAAACGTTCATTTTGGAAGAAAAGTGATTTTCTCGGCGAGTTAAGCATTTTGAGTAATTTGCCGGTTATTTTCAGAACTGCTTGCACCAAAAATAACTATTTTTTGCCAAACAATCATTTTCGAAGAAAAGTGATTTTCTCGGCGAGTTGAGCATTTTGAGTAATTTTCCGGTTGGTTTCAGAACGGATTGCATCAATATTAACTAATTTTTGCAAAATGTCTATTTTCGAACAAAAGTGATTTCCTCGGCCAATTCAGCATTTTGAGTAATTTGCCGGTTGGTTTCAAAACGGCTTGCATTATAATTAACTATATTTTTGGCAAACAATCATTACAGAAGAAATGTGATTTTCTCGGCCAATCAAGCATTTTGAGTAATTTGCCGGTTGGTTACAGAACGGCTTGCATTAAAATTAACTATTTTTTGCTAAACGTTCATTATGGAAGAAAAGTGATTTTCTCGGCCAGTTAAGCATTTTGAGTAATTTGATGGTTGGTTTCAGAACTTCTTGCAGCAAGATTAACTATTTTTTGCCAAACGTTCATTTTGGAAGAAAAGTGATTTTCTCGGCGAGTTAAGCATTTTGAGTAATTTGCCGGTTGTTTTCAGATCGGCTTGCACCAAAATTAACTATTTTTTGCCAAACAATCATTATAGAAGAAAAGTGATTTTCTCGGCCAATCAAGCATTTTGAGTAATTTGCCGGTTGGTTTCAGAACGGCTTGCATCAAAATTAACTATTTTTTCCCAAATTATCATTATAGAAGAAAAGTGATTTTCTCGGCGTGTTAAGCATTTGAGTAATTTGCCGGTTGGTTTCAGAACGACTTGCATCAAAATTAACTATTTTTTCCCAAACAATCATTATTGAAGAAAAGTGATTTTCTCGGCGAGTTGAGCATTTTGAGTAATTTGACGGTTGGTTTCAGAACGGCTTGCATCAATATTAACTATTTCTTGTCAAACGTTCATTTCTGAATAAAAGATATTTTCTCGGCCAGTTACGCATTTTGAGTAATTTGCCGGTTGGTCTCAGAACGGGTTGCATCAATATTAACTATTTTTTGCAAAACGTTTATTTTCGAACAATAGTGATTTTCTCGGATAGTTAAGCATTTTGAGTAATTTGCCGGTTGGTTTCAGAACTTCTTGCAGCAAAATTAACTATTTTTTGCCAAACGTTCATTTTCGAACAAAAGTGATTTTCTCGGCGAGTTCAGCATTTTGAGTAATTTGCCGGTTGTTTTCAGAACGGCTTGCACCAAAACTAACTATTTTTTGCCAAACAATCATTATAGAAGAAAAGTGATCTTCTCGGCCAATCAAGCATTTTGAGTAATTTGCCGGTTGGTTTCAGAACGGATTGCATCAAAATTAACTATTTTTTCCCAAACTATCATTATAGAAGAAAAGTGATTTTCTCGGCCAGTTAAGCATTTTGAGTAATTTGCCGGTTGTTTTCAGATCGGCTTGCACCAAAATTAACTATTTTTTGCCAAACAATCATTATAGAAGAAAAGTTATTTTCTCGGCCAATCAAGCATTTTGAGTAATTTGCCGGTTGGTTTCAGAACGGATTGCATCAAAATTAACTATTTTTTCCCAAACTATCATTATAGAAGAAAAGTGATTTTCTCGGCGAGTTAAGCATTTTGAGTAATTTGCCGGTTGGTTTCAGAACGACTTGCATCAAAATTAACTATTTTTTCCCAAACAATCATTATTGAAGAAAAGTGATTTTCTCGGCGAGTTGAGCATTTTGAGTAATTTGACGGTTGTTTTCAGAACGGCTTGCACCAAAATTAACTATTTTTTGCCAAACAATCATTTAGAAGAAAAGTGATTTTCTCGGCCAATCAAGCATTTTGAGTAATTTGCCGGTTGGTTTCAGAACGGCTTGCTGCAAAATTAACTAATTTTTGGCAAACAATCATTACAGAAGAAATGTCATTTTCCCAGTCAGTTAAGCATTTTGAGTAATTTGCCGGTTGGTCTCAGAACGGGTTGCATCAATATTAACTATTTTTTGCAAAACGTTTATTTTCGAACAATAGTGATTTTCTCGGATAGTTAAGCATTTTGAGTAATTTGCCGGTTGGTTTCAGAACTTCTTGCAGCAAAATTAACTATTTTTTGCCAAACGTTCATTTTCGAACAAAAGTGATTTTCTCGGCGAGTTCAGCATTTTGAGTAATTTGCCGGTTGTTTTCAGAACGGCTTGCACCAAAACTAACTATTTTTTGCCAAACAATCATTATAGAAGAAAAGTGATCTTCTCGGCCAATCAAGCATTTTGAGTAATTTGCCGGTTGGTTACAGAACGGCTTGCATTAAAATTAACTATTTTTTGCTAAACGTTCATTTTGGAAGAAAAGTGATTTTCTCGGCCAGTTCAGCATTTTGAGTAATTTGATGGTTGGTTTCAGAACTTCTTGCAGCAAAATTAACTAGTTTTTGCCAAACGTTCATTTTGGAAGAAAAGTGATTTTCTCGGCGAGTTAAGCATTTTGAGTAATTTGCCGGTTGTTTTCAGAACGGCTTGCACCAAAATTAACTATTTTTTGCCAAACAATCATTGAGAAGAAAAGTGATTTTCTCGGCCACTCAAGCATTTTGAGTAATTTGCCGGTTGGTTTCAGAACGGCTTGCTGCAAAATTAACTAATTTTTGGCAAACAATCATTACAGAAGAAATGTCATTTTCCCAGTCAGTTAAGCATTTTGAGTAATTTGCCGGTTGGTCTCAGAACGGGTTGCATCAATATTAACTATTTTTTGCAAAACGTTTATTTTCGAACAATAGTGATTTTCTCGGATAGTTAAGCATTTTGAGTAATTTGCCGGTTGGTTTCAGAACGTCTTGCAGCAAAATTAACTATTTTTTGCCAAACGTTCATTTTGGAAGAAAAGTGATTTTCTCGGCGAGTTAAGCATTTTGAGTAATTTGCCGGTTGTTTTCAGAACGGCTTGCACCAAAATTAACTATTTTTTGCCAAACAATCATTGAGAAGAAAAGTGATTTTCTCGGCGAGTTGAGCATTTTGAGTAATTTTCCGGTTGGTTTCAGAACGGATTGCATCAATATTTACTAATTTTTGCAAAATGTCTATTTTCGAACAAAAGTGATTTCCTCGGCCAATTAAGCATTTTGAGTAATTTGCCGGTTGGTTTCAAAACGGCTTGCATTATAATTAACTATTTTTTGGCAAACAATCATTACAGAAGAAATGTGATTTTCTCGGCCAATCAAGCATTTTGAGTAATTTGCCGGTTGGTTACAGAACGGCTTGCATTAAAATTAACTATTTTTTGCTAAACGTTCATTTTGGAAGAAAAGTGATTTTCTCGGCCAGTTAAGCATTTTGAGTAATTTGCCGGTTGGTTACAGAACGGCTTGCATTAAAATTAACTATTTTTTGCCAAACGTTCATTTTGGAAGAAAAGTGATTTTCTCGGCGAGTGAAGCATTTTGAGTAATTTGCCGGTTGTTTTCAGAACGGCTTGCATTATAATTAACTATTTTTTGGCAAACAATCATTACAGAAGAAATGTGATTTTCTCGGCCAATCAAGCATTTTGAGTAATTTGCCGGTTGTTTTCAGATCGGCTTGCACCAAAATTAACTATTTTTTGCCAAACAATCATTATAGAAGAAAAGTTATTTTCTCGGCCAATCAAGCATTTTGAGTAATTTGCCGGTTGGTTTCAGAACGGCTTGCATCAATATTAACTATTTCTTGTCAAACGTTCATTTCTGAATAAAAGATATTTTCTCGGCCAGTTACGCATTTTGAGTAATTTGCCGGTTGGTCTCAGAACGGGTTGCATCAATATTAACTATTTTTTGCAAAACGTTTATTTTCGAACAATAGTGATTTTCTCGGATAGTTAAGCATTTTGAGTAATTTGCCGGTTGGTTTCAGAACTTCTTGCAGCAAAATTAACTATTTTTTGCCAAACGTTCATTTTCGAACAAAAGTGATTTTCTCGGCGAGTTCAGCATTTTGAGTAATTTGCCGGTTGTTTTCAGAACGGCTTGCACCAAAACTAACTATTTTTTGCCAAACAATCATTATAGAAGAAAAGTGATCTTCTCGGCCAATCAAGCATTTTGAGTAATTTGCCGGTTGGTTACAGAACGGCTTGCATTAAAATTAACTATTTTTTGCTAAACGTTCATTTTGGAAGAAAAGTGATTTTCTCGGCCAGTTCAGCATTTTGAGTAATTTGATGGTTGGTTTCAGAACTTCTTGCAGCAAAATTAACTAGTTTTTGCCAAACGTTCATTTTGGAAGAAAAGTGATTTTCTCGGCGAGTTAAGCATTTTGAGTAATTTGCCGGTTGTTTTCAGAACGGCTTGCACCAAAATTAACTATTTTTTGCCAAACAATCATTGAGAAGAAAAGTGATTTTCTCGGCCACTCAAGCATTTTGAGTAATTTGCCGGTTGGTTTCAGAACGGCTTGCTGCAAAATTAACTAATTTTTGGCAAACAATCATTACAGAAGAAATGTCATTTTCCCAGTCAGTTAAGCATTTTGAGTAATTTGCCGGTTGGTCTCAGAACGGGTTGCATCAATATTAACTATTTTTTGCAAAACGTTTATTTTCGAACAATAGTGATTTTCTCGGATAGTTAAGCATTTTGAGTAATTTGCCGGTTGGTTTCAGAACGTCTTGCAGCAAAATTAACTATTTTTTGCCAAACGTTCATTTTGGAAGAAAAGTGATTTTCCCAGTCAGTTAAGCATTTTGAGTAATTTGCCGGTTGGTCTCAGAACGGGTTGCATCAATATTAACTATTTTTTGCAAAACGTTTATTTTCGAACAATAGTGATTTTCTCGGATAGATAAGCATTTTGAGTAATTTGCCGGTTGGTTTCAGAACTTCTTGCAGCAAAATTAACTATTTTTTGCCAAACGTTCATTTTCGAACAAAAGTGATTTTCTCGGCGAGTTAAGCATTTTGAGTAATTTGCCGGTTATTTTCAGAACGGCTTGCACCAAAATTAACTATTTTTTGCCAAACAATCATTATAGAAGAAAAGTGATCTTCTCGGCCAATCAAGCATTTTGAGTAATTTGCCGGTTGGTTACAGAACGGCTTGCATTAAAATTAACTATTTTTTGCTAAACGTTCATTTTGGAAGAAAAGTGATTTTCTCGGCCAGTTCAGCATTTTGAGTAATTTGATGGTTGGTTTCAGAACTTCTTGCAGCAAAATTAACTAGTTTTTGCCAAACGTTCATTTTGGAAGAAAAGTGATTTTCTCGGCGAGTTAAGCATTTTGAGTAATTTGCCGGTTGTTTTCAGAACGGCTTGCCCCAAAATTAACTATTTTTTGCCAAACAATCATTTAGAAGAAAAGTGATTTTCTCGGCCAATCAAGCATTTTGAGTAATTTGTCGGTTGGTTTCAGAACGGCTTGCTGCAAAATTAACTAATTTTTGGCAAACAATCATTACAGAAGAAATGTCATTTTCCCAGTCAGTTAAGCATTTTGAGTAATTTGCCGGTTGGTCTCAGAACGGGTTGCATCAATATTAACTATTTTTTGCAAAACGTTTATTTTCGAACAATAGTGATTTTCTCGGATAGTTAAGCATTTTGAGTAATTTGCCGGTTGGTTTCAGAACTTCTTGCAGCAAAATTAACTATTTTTTGCCAAACGTTCATTTTCGAACAAAAGTGATTTTCTCGGCGAGTTCAGCATTTTGAGTAATTTGCCGGTTGTTTTCAGAACGGCTTGCACCAAAACTAACTATTTTTTGCCAAACAATCATTATAGAAGAAAAGTGATCTTCTCGGCCAATCAAGCATTTTGAGTAATTTGCCGGTTGGTTACAGAACGGCTTGCATTAAAATTAACTATTTTTTGCTAAACGTTCATTTTGGAAGAAAAGTGATTTTCTCGGCCAGTTCAGCATTTTGAGTAATTTGATGGTTGGTTTCAGAACTTCTTGCAGCAAAATTAACTAGTTTTTGCCAAACGTTCATTTTGGAAGAAAAGTGATTTTCTCGGCGAGTTAAGCATTTTGAGTAATTTGCCGGTTGTTTTCAGAACGGCTTGCACCAAAATTAACTATTTTTTGCCAAACAATCATTGAGAAGAAAAGTGATTTTCTCGGCCACTCAAGCATTTTGAGTAATTTGCCGGTTGGTTTCAGAACGGCTTGCTGCAAAATTAACTAATTTTTGGCAAACAATCATTACAGAAGAAATGTCATTTTCCCAGTCAGTTAAGCATTTTGAGTAATTTGCCGGTTGGTCTCAGAACGGGTTGCATCAATATTAACTATTTTTTGCAAAACGTTTATTTTCGAACAATAGTGATTTTCTCGGATAGTTAAGCATTTTGAGTAATTTGCCGGTTGGTTTCAGAACTTCTTGCAGCAAAATTAACTATTTTTTGCCAAACGTTCATTTTCGAACAAAAGTGATTTTCTCGGCGAGTTCAGCATTTTGAGTAATTTGCCGGTTGTTTTCAGAACGGCTTGCACCAAAACTAACTATTTTTTGCCAAACAATCATTATAGAAGAAAAGTGATCTTCTCGGCCAATCAAGCATTTTGAGTAATTTGCCGGTTGGTTACAGAACGGCTTGCATTAAAATTAACTATTTTTTGCCAAACGTTCATTTTGGAAGAAAAGTGATTTTCTCGGCGAGTTAAGCATTTTGAGTAATTTGCCGGTTATTTTCAGAACTGCTTGCACCAAAAATAACTATTTTTTGCCAAACAATCATTTTCGAAGAAAAGTGATTTTCTCGGCGAGTTGAGCATTTTGAGTAATTTTCCGGTTGGTTTCAGAACGGATTGCATCAATATTAACTAATTTTTGCAAAATGTCTATTTTCGAACAAAAGTGATTTCCTCGGCCAATTCAGCATTTTGAGTAATTTGCCGGTTGGTTTCAAAACGGCTTGCATTATAATTAACTATATTTTTGGCAAACAATCATTACAGAAGAAATGTGATTTTCTCGGCCAATCAAGCATTTTGAGTAATTTGCCGGTTGGTTACAGAACGGCTTGCATTAAAATTAACTATTTTTTGCTAAACGTTCATTATGGAAGAAAAGTGATTTTCTCGGCCAGTTAAGCATTTTGAGTAATTTGATGGTTGGTTTCAGAACTTCTTGCAGCAAGATTAACTATTTTTTGCCAAACGTTCATTTTGGAAGAAAAGTGATTTTCTCGGCGAGTTAAGCATTTTGAGTAATTTGCCGGTTGTTTTCAGATCGGCTTGCACCAAAATTAACTATTTTTTGCCAAACAATCATTATAGAAGAAAAGTGATTTTCTCGGCCAATCAAGCATTTTGAGTAATTTGCCGGTTGGTTTCAGAACGGCTTGCATCAAAATTAACTATTTTTTCCCAAATTATCATTATAGAAGAAAAGTGATTTTCTCGGCGTGTTAAGCATTTGAGTAATTTGCCGGTTGGTTTCAGAACGACTTGCATCAAAATTAACTATTTTTTCCCAAACAATCATTATTGAAGAAAAGTGATTTTCTCGGCGAGTTGAGCATTTTGAGTAATTTGACGGTTGGTTTCAGAACGGCTTGCATCAATATTAACTATTTCTTGTCAAACGTTCATTTCTGAATAAAAGATATTTTCTCGGCCAGTTACGCATTTTGAGTAATTTGCCGGTTGGTCTCAGAACGGGTTGCATCAATATTAACTATTTTTTGCAAAACGTTTATTTTCGAACAATAGTGATTTTCTCGGATAGTTAAGCATTTTGAGTAATTTGCCGGTTGGTTTCAGAACTTCTTGCAGCAAAATTAACTATTTTTTGCCAAACGTTCATTTTCGAACAAAAGTGATTTTCTCGGCGAGTTCAGCATTTTGAGTAATTTGCCGGTTGTTTTCAGAACGGCTTGCACCAAAACTAACTATTTTTTGCCAAACAATCATTATAGAAGAAAAGTGATCTTCTCGGCCAATCAAGCATTTTGAGTAATTTGCCGGTTGGTTACAGAACGGCTTGCATTAAAATTAACTATTTTTTGCTAAACGTTCATTTTGGAAGAAAAGTGATTTTCTCGGCCAGTTCAGCATTTTGAGTAATTTGATGGTTGGTTTCAGAACTTCTTGCAGCAAAATTAACTAGTTTTTGCCAAACGTTCATTTTGGAAGAAAAGTGATTTTCTCGGCGAGTTAAGCATTTTGAGTAATTTGCCGGTTGTTTTCAGAACGGCTTGCACCAAAATTAACTATTTTTTGCCAAACAATCATTGAGAAGAAAAGTGATTTTCTCGGCCACTCAAGCATTTTGAGTAATTTGCCGGTTGGTTTCAGAACGGCTTGCTGCAAAATTAACTAATTTTTGGCAAACAATCATTACAGAAGAAATGTCATTTTCCCAGTCAGTTAAGCATTTTGAGTAATTTGCCGGTTGGTCTCAGAACGGGTTGCATCAATATTAACTATTTTTTGCCAAACGTTCATTTTCGGACAAAAGTGATTTTCTCGGCGAGTTCAGCATTTTGAGTAATTTGCCGGTTGTTTTCAGAACGGCTTGCACCAAAACTAACTATTTTTTGCCAAACAATCATTATAGAAGAAAAGTGATCTTCTCGGCCAATCAAGCATTTTGAGTAATTTGCCGGTTGGTTACAGAACGGCTTGCATTAAAATTAACTATTTTTTGCTAAACGTTCATTTTGGAAGAAAAGTGATTTTCTCGGCCAGTTCAGCATTTTGAGTAATTTGATGGTTGGTTTCAGAACTTCTTGCAGCAAAATTAACTAGTTTTTGCCAAACGTTCATTTTGGAAGAAAAGTGATTTTCTCGGCGAGTTAAGCATTTTGAGTAATTTGCCGGTTGTTTTCAGAACGGCTTGCACCAAAATTAACTATTTTTTGCCAAACAATCATTGAGAAGAAAAGTGATTTTCTCGGCCACTCAAGCATTTTGAGTAATTTGCCGGTTGGTTTCAGAACGGCTTGCTGCAAAATTAACTAATTTTTGGCAAACAATCATTACAGAAGAAATGTCATTTTCCCAGTCAGTTAAGCATTTTGAGTAATTTGCCGGTTGGTCTCAGAACGGGTTGCATCAATATTAACTATTTTTTGCAAAACGTTTATTTTCGAACAATAGTGATTTTCTCGGATAGTTAAGCATTTTGAGTAATTTGCCGGTTGGTTTCAGAACGTCTTGCAGCAAAATTAACTATTTTTTGCCAAACGTTCATTTTGGAAGAAAAGTGATTTTCTCGGCGAGTTAAGCATTTTGAGTAATTTGCCGGTTGTTTTCAGAACGGCTTGCACCAAAATTAACTATTTTTTGCCAAACAATCATTGAGAAGAAAAGTGATTTTCTCGGCGAGTTGAGCATTTTGAGTAATTTTCCGGTTGGTTTCAGAACGGATTGCATCAATATTTACTAATTTTTGCAAAATGTCTATTTTCGAACAAAAGTGATTTCCTCGGCCAATTAAGCATTTTGAGTAATTTGCCGGTTGGTTTCAAAACGGCTTGCATTATAATTAACTATTTTTTGGCAAACAATCATTACAGAAGAAATGTGATTTTCTCGGCCAATCAAGCATTTTGAGTAATTTGCCGGTTGGTTACAGAACGGCTTGCATTAAAATTAACTATTTTTTGCTAAACGTTCATTTTGGAAGAAAAGTGATTTTCTCGGCCAGTTAAGCATTTTGAGTAATTTGCCGGTTGGTTACAGAACGGCTTGCATTAAAATTAACTATTTTTTGCCAAACGTTCATTTTGGAAGAAAAGTGATTTTCTCGGCGAGTGAAGCATTTTGAGTAATTTGCCGGTTGTTTTCAGAACGGCTTGCATTATAATTAACTATTTTTTGGCAAACAATCATTACAGAAGAAATGTGATTTTCTCGGCCAATCAAGCATTTTGAGTAATTTGCCGGTTGTTTTCAGATCGGCTTGCACCAAAATTAACTATTTTTTGCCAAACAATCATTATAGAAGAAAAGTTATTTTCTCGGCCAATCAAGCATTTTGAGTAATTTGCCGGTTGGTTTCAGAACGGCTTGCATCAATATTAACTATTTCTTGTCAAACGTTCATTTCTGAATAAAAGATATTTTCTCGGCCAGTTACGCATTTTGAGTAATTTGCCGGTTGGTCTCAGAACGGGTTGCATCAATATTAACTATTTTTTGCAAAACGTTTATTTTCGAACAATAGTGATTTTCTCGGATAGTTAAGCATTTTGAGTAATTTGCCGGTTGGTTTCAGAACTTCTTGCAGCAAAATTAACTATTTTTTGCCAAACGTTCATTTTCGAACAAAAGTGATTTTCTCGGCGAGTTCAGCATTTTGAGTAATTTGCCGGTTGTTTTCAGAACGGCTTGCACCAAAACTAACTATTTTTTGCCAAACAATCATTATAGAAGAAAAGTGATCTTCTCGGCCAATCAAGCATTTTGAGTAATTTGCCGGTTGGTTACAGAACGGCTTGCATTAAAATTAACTATTTTTTGCTAAACGTTCATTTTGGAAGAAAAGTGATTTTCTCGGCCAGTTCAGCATTTTGAGTAATTTGATGGTTGGTTTCAGAACTTCTTGCAGCAAAATTAACTAGTTTTTGCCAAACGTTCATTTTGGAAGAAAAGTGATTTTCTCGGCGAGTTAAGCATTTTGAGTAATTTGCCGGTTGTTTTCAGAACGGCTTGCACCAAAATTAACTATTTTTTGCCAAACAATCATTGAGAAGAAAAGTGATTTTCTCGGCCACTCAAGCATTTTGAGTAATTTGCCGGTTGGTTTCAGAACGGCTTGCTGCAAAATTAACTAATTTTTGGCAAACAATCATTACAGAAGAAATGTCATTTTCCCAGTCAGTTAAGCATTTTGAGTAATTTGCCGGTTGGTCTCAGAACGGGTTGCATCAATATTAACTATTTTTTGCAAAACGTTTATTTTCGAACAATAGTGATTTTCTCGGATAGTTAAGCATTTTGAGTAATTTGCCGGTTGGTTTCAGAACGTCTTGCAGCAAAATTAACTATTTTTTGCCAAACGTTCATTTTGGAAGAAAAGTGATTTTCCCAGTCAGTTAAGCATTTTGAGTAATTTGCCGGTTGGTCTCAGAACGGGTTGCATCAATATTAACTATTTTTTGCAAAACGTTTATTTTCGAACAATAGTGATTTTCTCGGATAGATAAGCATTTTGAGTAATTTGCCGGTTGGTTTCAGAACTTCTTGCAGCAAAATTAACTATTTTTTGCCAAACGTTCATTTTCGAACAAAAGTGATTTTCTCGGCGAGTTAAGCATTTTGAGTAATTTGCCGGTTATTTTCAGAACGGCTTGCACCAAAATTAACTATTTTTTGCCAAACAATCATTATAGAAGAAAAGTGATCTTCTCGGCCAATCAAGCATTTTGAGTAATTTGCCGGTTGGTTACAGAACGGCTTGCATTAAAATTAACTATTTTTTGCTAAACGTTCATTTTGGAAGAAAAGTGATTTTCTCGGCCAGTTCAGCATTTTGAGTAATTTGATGGTTGGTTTCAGAACTTCTTGCAGCAAAATTAACTAGTTTTTGCCAAACGTTCATTTTGGAAGAAAAGTGATTTTCTCGGCGAGTTAAGCATTTTGAGTAATTTGCCGGTTGTTTTCAGAACGGCTTGCCCCAAAATTAACTATTTTTTGCCAAACAATCATTTAGAAGAAAAGTGATTTTCTCGGCCAATCAAGCATTTTGAGTAATTTGTCGGTTGGTTTCAGAACGGCTTGCTGCAAAATTAACTAATTTTTGGCAAACAATCATTACAGAAGAAATGTCATTTTCCCAGTCAGTTAAGCATTTTGAGTAATTTGCCGGTTGGTCTCAGAACGGGTTGCATCAATATTAACTATTTTTTGCAAAACGTTTATTTTCGAACAATAGTGATTTTCTCGGATAGTTAAGCATTATGAGTAATTTGCCGGTTGGTTTCAGAACTTCTTGCAGCAAAATTAACTATTTTTTGCCAAACGTTCATTTTAGAAGAAAAGTGATTTTCTCGGCGAGTTAAGCATTTTGAGTAATTTGCCGGTTATTTTCAGAACTGCTTGCACCAAAAATAACTATTTTTTGCCAAACAATCATTTTCGAAGAAAAGTGATTTTCTCGGCGAGCTGAGCATTTTGAGTAATTTTCCGGTTGGTTTCAGAACGGATTGCATCAATATTAACTAATTTTTGCAAAATGTATATTTTCGAACAAAAGTGATTTCCTCGGCCAATTAAGCATTTTGAGTAATTTGCCGGTTGGTTTCAAAACGGCTTGCATTATAATTAACTAATTTTTAACAATCATTGCAGAAGAAATGTAATTTTCTCGGCCAGTTAAGCATTTTGAGTAATTTGCCGGTTGGTCTCAGAACGGATTGCATCAATATTAACTATTTTTTGCAAAACGTTTATTTTCGAACAATAGTGATTTTCTCGGATAGTTAAGCATTTTGAGTAATTTGCCGGTTGGTTTCAGAACTTCTTGCAGCAAAATTAACTATTTTTTGCCAAACGTTCATTTTCGAACAAAAGTGATTTTCTCGGCGAGTTCAGCATTTTGAGTAATTTGCCGGTTGTTTTCAGAACGGCTTGCACCAAAACTAACTATTTTTTGCCAAACAATCATTATAGAAGAAAAGTGATCTTCTCGGCCAATCAAGCATTTTGAGTAATTTGCCGGTTGGTTACAGAACGGCTTGCATTAAAATTAACTATTTTTTGCTAAACGTTCATTTTGGAAGAAAAGTGATTTTCTCGGCCAGTTCAGCATTTTGAGTAATTTGATGGTTGGTTTCAGAACTTCTTGCAGCAAAATTAACTAGTTTTTGCCAAACGTTCATTTTGGAAGAAAAGTGATTTTCTCGGCGAGTTAAGCATTTTGAGTAATTTGCCGGTTGTTTTCAGAACGGTTTGCACCAAAATTAACTATTTTTTGCCAAACAATCATTTAGAAGAAAAGTGATTTTCTCGGCCAATCAAGCATTTTGAGTAATTTGCCGGTTGGTTTCAGAACTTCTTGCAGCAAAATTAACTATTTTTTGGCAAACGTTCATTTTCGAAGAAAAGTGATTTTCTCGGCGAGTTGAGCATTTTGAGTAATTTTCCGGTTGGTTTCAGAACGGATTGCATTAATATTAACTAATTTTTGCAAAATGTCTATTTTCGAACGAAAGTGATTTCCTCGGCCAATTAAGCATTTTGAGTAATTTGCCGGTTGGTTTCAAAACGGCTTGCATTATAATTAACTAATTTTTAACAATCATTGCAGAAGAAATGTAATTTTCTCGGCCAGTTAAGCATTTTGAGTAATTTGCCGGTTGGTCTCAGAACGGATTGCATCAATATTAACTATTTTTTGCAAAACGTTTATTTTCGAACAATAGTGATTTTCTCGGATAGTTAAGCATTTTGAGTAATTTGCCGGTTGGTTTCAGAACTTCTTGCAGCAAAATTAACTATTTTTTGCCAAACGTTCATTTTGGAAGAAAAGTGATTTTCTCGGCGAGTTCAGCATTTTGAGTAATTTGCCGGTTGTTTTCAGAACGGCTTGCACCAAAACTAACTATTTTTTGCCAAACAATCATTATAGAAGAAAAGTGATCTTCTCGGCCAATCAAGCATTTTGAGTAATTTGCCGGTTGGTTACAGAACGGCTTGCATTAAAATTAACTATTTTTTGCTAAACGTTCATTTTGGAAGAAAAGTGATTTTCTCGGCCAGTTCAGCATTTTGAGTAATTTGATGGTTGGTTTCAGAACTTCTTGCAGCAAAATTAACTAGTTTTTGCCAAACGTTCATTTTGGAAGAAAAGTGATTTTCTCGGCGAGTTAAGCATTTTGAGTAATTTGCCGGTTGTTTTCAGAACGGCTTGCACCAAAATTAACTATTTTTTGCCAAACAATCATTTAGAAGAAAAGTGATTTTCTCGGCCAATCAAGCATTTTGAGTAATTTGCCGGTTGGTTTCAGAACGGCTTGCTGCAAAATTAACTAATTTTTGGCAAACAATCATTACAGAAGAAATGTCATTTTCCCAGTCAGTTAAGCATTTTGAGTAATTTGCCGGTTGGTCTCAGAACGGGTTGCATCAATATTAACTATTTTTTGCAAAACGTTTATTTTCGAACAATAGTGATTTTCTCGGATAGTTAAGCATTTTGAGTAATTTGCCGGTTGGTTTCAGAACTTCTTGCAGCAAAATTAACTATTTTTTGCCAAACGTTCATTTTCGAACAAAAGTGATTTTCTCGGCGAGTTCAGCATTTTGAGTAATTTGCCGGTTGGTTTCAGAACGGCTTGCTGCAAAATTAACTAATTTTTGGCAAACAATCATTACAGAAGAAATGTCATTTTCCCAGTCAGTTAAGCATTTTGAGTAATTTGCCGGTTGGTCTCCGAACGGGTTGCATCAATATTAACTATTTTTTGCAAAACGTTTATTTTCGAACAATAGTGATTTTCTCGGATAGTTAAGCATTTTGAGTAATTTGCCGGTTGGTTTCAGAACTTCTTGCAGCAAAATTAACTATTTTTTGCCAAACGTTCATTTTGGAAGAAAAGTGATTTTCTCGGCGAGTTAAGCATTTTGAGTAATTTGCCGGTTATTTTCAGAACTGCTTGCACCAAAAATAACTATTTTTTGCCAAACAATCATTTTCGAAGAAAAGTGATTTTCTCGGCGAGCTGAGCATTTTGAGTAATTTTCCGGTTGGTTTCAGAACGGATTGCATCAATATTAACTAATTTTTGCAAAATGTATATTTTCGAACAAAAGTGATTTCCTCGGCCAATTAAGCATTTTGAGTAATTTGCCGGTTGGTTTCAAAACGGCTTTCATTATAATTAACTATTTTTTGGCAAACAATCATTACAGAAGAAATGTGATTTTCTCGGCCAATCAAGCATTTTGAGTAATTTGCCGGTTGGTTACAGAACGGCTTGCATTAAAATTAACTATTTTTTGCTAAACGTTCATTTTGGAAGAAAAGTGATTTTCTCGGCCAGTTAAGCATTTTGAGTAATTTGATGGTTGGTTTCAGAACTTCTTGCAGCAAGATTAACTATTTTTTGCCAAACGTTCATTTTGGAAGAAAAGTGATTTTCTCGGCGAGTGAAGCATTTTGAGTAATTTGCCGGTTGTTTTCAGAACGGCTTGCATTATAATTAACTATTTTTTGGCAAACAATCATTACAGAAGAAATGTGATTTTCTCGGCCAATCAAGCATTTTGAGTAATTTGCCGGTTGTTTTCAGATCGGCTTGCACCAAAATTAACTATTTTTTGCCAAACAATCATTATAGAAGAAAAGTGATTTTCTCGGCCAATCAAGCATTTTGAGTAATTTGCCGGTTGGTTTCAGAACGGCTTGCATCAAAATTAACTATTTTTTCCCAAATTATCATTATAGAAGAAAAGTGATTTTCTCGGCGTGTTAAGCATTTTGAGTAATTTGCCGGTTGGTTTCAGAACGACTTGCATCAAAATTAACTATTTTTTGCAAAACGTATATTTAGAACAAAAGTGATTTTCTGGGCCAGTTAAGCATTTTGAGTAATTTGACGGTTGGTTTCAGAGCGGCTTGCAGCAAAATTAACTATTTTTGGCCAATCAATCAATTTGGGAAAAAAGTGATTTTCTCGGCGAGTTGAGCATTTTGAGTAATTAGCCGGTTGGTTACAGAACGGCTTGCATCAAAATTAACTATTTTTCCCCAAAGAACTATTATAGAAGAAAAGTGATTTTCTCGGCGAGTTAAGCATTTTGAGTAATTTGCCGGTTGGTTTCAGAACGGATTGCATCAAAATTAACTATTTTTTCCCAAACAATCATTATAGAAGAAATGTGATTTTCTCGGTGAGTTGAGCATTTTGAGTAATTTGCCGGTTGGTTTCAGAACGGCTTGCTGCAAAATTAACTATTTTTTGGCAAACAATCATTACAGAAGAAATGTCATTTTCTCGGCCAGTTAAGCATTTTGAGTAATTTGCCGGTTGGTCTCAGAACGGGTTGCATCAATATTAACTATTTTTTGCAAAACGTTTATTTTCGAACAATAGTGATTTTCTCGGATAGTTAAGCATTTTGAGTAATTTGGCGGTTGGTTTCAGAACTTCTTGCGGCAAAATTAACTATTTTTTGCCAAACGTTCATTTTGGAAGAAAAGTGATTTTCTCGGCGAGTTAAGCGTTTTGAGTGATTTGCCGGTTATTTTCAGAACGGCTTGCACCAAAATTAACTATTTTTTGCCAAACAATCATTATAGAAGAAAAGTGATCTTCTCGGCCAATCAAGCATTTTGAGTAATTTGCCGGTTGTTTTCAGATCGGCTTGCACCAAAATTAACTATTTTTTGCCAAACAATCATTAGAGAAGAAAAGTGATTTTCTCGGCGTGTTAAGCATTTTGAGTAATTTTCCGGTTGGTTTCAGAACGACTTGCATCAAAATTAACTATTTTTTCCCAAACAATCATTATTGAAGAAAAGTGATTTTCTCGGCGAGTTGAGCATTTTGAGTAATTTGACGGTTGGTTTCAGAACGGCTTGCATCAATATTAACTATTTCTTGTCAAACGTTCATTTTTGAATAAAAGATATTTTCTCGGCCAGTTACGCATTTTGAGTAATTTGCCGGTTGGTTCAGAACGGCTTGCATCAATATTAACTATTTTTTGCAAAACGTTTATTTTCGAACAATAGTGATTTTCTCGGATAGTTCAGCATTTTGAGTAATTTGCCGGTTGGTTTCAGAACTTCTTGCAGCAAAATTAACTTTTTTTTGCCAAACGTTCATTTTGGAAGAAAAGTGATCTTCTCGGCCAATCAAGCATTTTGAGTAATTTGCCGGTTGGTTTCAGAACGGCTTGCATCAAAATTAACTATTTTTTCCCAAACAATCATTATTGAAGAAATGTGATTTTCTCGGTGAGTTGAGCATTTTGAGTAATTTGCCGGTTGGTTTCAGAACGGCCTGCTGCAAAATTAACTATTTTTTGGCAAACAATCATTCCAGAAGAAATGTCATTTTCTCGGCCAGTTCAGCATTTTGAGTAATTTGACGGTTGGTCTCAGAACGGGTTGCATCAATATTAACTATTTTTTGCAAAACGATTATTTTCGAACAATAGTGATTTTCTCGGATAGTTAAGCATTTTGAGTAATTTGCCGGTTGGTTTCAGAACGTCTTGCACCAAAACTAACTATTTTTTGCCAAACAATCATTATAGAAGAAAAGTGATCTTCTCGGCCAATCAAGCATTTTGAGTAATTTGCCGGTTGGTTACAGAACGGCTTGCATTAAAATTAACTATTTTTTGCTAAACGTTCATTTTGGAAGAAAAGTGATTTTCTCGGCCAGTTAAGCATTTTGAGTAATTTGATGGTTGGTTTCAGAACTTCTTGCAGCAAGATTAACTATTTTTTGCCAAACGTTCATTTTGGAAGAAAAGTGATTTTCTCGGCGAGTTAAGCATTTTGAGTAATTTGCCGGTTGTTTTCAGAACGGCTTGCACCAAAATTAACTATTTTTTGCCAAACAATCATGATAGAAGAAAAGTGATTTTCTCGGCCAATCAAGCATTTTGAGTAATTTGCCGGTTGGTTTCAGAACGGCTTGCATCAAAATTAACTATTTTTTACCAAACTATCATTATAGAAGAAAAGTGATTTTCTCGGCGAGTTAAGCATTTTGAGTAATTTGCCGGTTGGTTCAGAACGGCTTGCATCAAAATTAACTATTTTTTCCCAAACAATCATTATTGAAGAAAAGTGATTTTCTCGGCGAGTTAAGCATTTTAAGTAATTTGCCGGTTGGTCTCAGAACGGATTGCAGCAATATTAACTATTTTTTGCAAAACGTATATTTAGAACAAAAGTGATTTTCTGGGCCAGTTAAGCATTTTGAGTAATTTGACGGTTGGTTTCAGAGCGGCTTGCAGCAAAATTAACTATTTTTGGCCCATCAATCAATTTGGGAAAAAAGTGATTTTCTCGGCGAGTTGAGCATTTTGAGTAATTAGCCGGTTGGTTACAGAACGGCTTGCATCAAAATTAACTATTTTTCCCCAAAGAACTATTATAGAAGAAAAGTGATTTTCTCGGCGAGTTAAGCATTTTGAGTGATTTGCCGGTTGGTTTCAGAACTTCTTGCAGCAAAATTAACTTTTTTTTGCCAAACGTTCATTTTGGAAGAAAAGTGATCTTCTCGGCCAATCAAGCATTTTGAGTAATTTGCCGGTTGGTTTCAGAACGGCTTGCATCAAAATTAACTATTTTTTCCCAAACAATCATTATAGAAGAAATGTGATTTTCTCGGTGAGTTGAGCATTTTGAGTAATTTGCCGGTTGGTTTCAGAACGGCGTGCTGCAAAATTAACTATTTTTTCCCAAACAATCATTCCAGAAGAAATGTCATTTTCTCGGCCAGTTAAGCATTTTGAGTAATTTGACGGTTGGTTTCAGAACGGCTTGCATCAATATTAACTATTTCTTGTCAAACGTTCATTTTTGAATAAAAGATATTTTCTCGGCCAGTTACGCATTTTGAGTAATTTGCCGGTTGGTTCAGAACGGCTTGCATCAAAATTAACTATTTTTTCCCAAACAATCATTATAGAAGAAAAGTGATTTTCTCGGCGAGTTAAGCATTTTGAGTAATTTGCCGGTTGGTCTCAGAACGGATTGCAGCAATATTAACTATTTTTTGCAAAACGTATATTTAGAACAAAAGTGATTTTCTGGGCCAGTTAAGCATTTTGAGTAATTTGACGGTTGGTTTCAGAGCGGCTTGCAGCAAAATTAACTATTTTTGGCCCATCAATCAATTTGGGAAAAAAGTGATTTTCTCGGCGAGTTGAGCATTTTGAGTAATTAGCCGGTTGGTTACAGAACGGATTGCATCAAAATTAACTATTTTTTCCCAAACTATCATTATAGAAGAAATTTGATTTTCTCGGTGAGTTGAGCATTTTGAGTAATTTGCCGGTTGGTTTCAGAACGGCTTGCTGCAAAATTAACTATTTTTTGGCAAACAATCATTACAGAAGAAATGTCATTTTCCCGGCCAGTTAAGCATTTTGAGTAATTTGCCGGTTGGTCTCAGAACGGGTTGCATCAATATTAACTATTTTTTGCAAAACGTTTATTTTCGAACAATAGTGATTTTCTCGGATAGTTAAGCATTTTGAGTAATTTGCCGGTTGGTTTCAGAACTTCTTGCAGCAAAATTAACTATTTTTTGCCAAACGTTCATTTTGGAAGAAAAGTGATTTTCTCGGCGAGTTAAGCATTTTGAGTAATTTGCCGGTTATTTTCAGAACGGCTTGCACCAAAATTAACTATTTTTTGCCAAACTATCATTATAGAAGAAAAGTGATCTTCTCGGCCAATCAAGCATTTTGAGTAATTTGCCGGTTGGTTACAGAACGGCTTGCATTAAAATTAACTATTTTTTGCTAAACGTTCATTTTGGAAGAAAAGTGATTTTCTCGGCCAGTTCAGCATTTTGAGTAATTTGATGGTTGGTTTCAGAACTTCTTGCAGCAAAATTAACTAGTTTTTGCCAAACGTTCATTTTGGAAGAAAAGTGATTTTCTCGGCGAGTTAAGCATTTTGAGTAATTTGCCGGTTGTTTTCAGAACGGATTGCATCAATATTAACTAATTTTTGCAAAATGTCTATTTTCGAACAAAAGTGATTTCCTCCGCCAATTAAGCGTTTTGAGTTATTTGCCGGTTGATTTCAAAACGGCTTGCATTATAATTAACTATTTTTTGGCAAACAATCATTACAGAAGAAATGTGATTTTCTCGGCCAGTTAAGCATTTTGAGTAATTTGCCGGTTGGTTTCAGAACGGATTGCATCAATATTAACTATTTTTTGCAAAACGTATATTTAGAACAAAAGTGATTTTCTCGGATAGTAAAGCATTTTGAGTAATTTGCCGGTTGGTTTCAGAACGGATTGCATCAATATTAACTATTTTTTGCAAAACGTATATTTAGAACAAAGGTGATTTTCTCGGCCAGTTAAGCATTTTGAGTAATTTGACGGTTGGTTTCAGAGCGGCTTGCAGCAAAATTAACTATTTTTGGCCCATCAATCAATTTGGGAAAAAAGTGATTCTCTCGGCGACTTGAGCATTTTGAGTAATTAGTCGGTTGGTTACAGAACGGCTTGCATCAAAATTAACTATTTTTTCCCAAAGAATTATTATAGAAGAAAAGTGATTTTCTCGGCGAGTTGAGCATTTTGAGTAATTTTCCGGTTGGTTTCAGAACGGATTGCATCAAAATTAACTATTTTTCCCCAAACAATCATTCTAGAAGAAATGTGATTTTCTCGGTGAGTTGAGCATTTTGAGTAATTTGCCGGTTGGTTTCAGAACGGCTTGCTGCAAAATTAACTATTTTTTGCCAAACAATCATTACAGAAGAAATGTCATTTTCTCGGCCAGTGAAACATTTTGAGTAATTTGCCGGTTGGTTTCAGAACGGATTGCACCAATATTAACTATTTTTTGCTAAACGTTCATTTTGGAAGAAAAGTGATTTTCTCGGCCAGTTAAGCATTTTGAGTAATTTGATGGTTGGTTTCAGAACGTCTTGCTGCAAAATTAACTATATATGGCCCATCAATCAATTTGGGAAAAAAGTGATTCTCTCGGCGACTTGAGCATTTTGAGTAATTAGTCGGTTGGTTACAGAACGGCTTGCATCAAAATTAACTATTTTTTCCCAAAGAATTATTATAGAAGAAAAGTGATTTTCTCGGCGAGTTGAGCATTTTGAGTAATTTTCCGGTTGGTTTCAGAACGGATTGCATCAAAATTAACTATTTTTCCCCAAACAATCATTCTAGAAGAAATGTGATTTTCTCGGTGAGTTGAGCATTTTGAGTAATTTGCCGGTTGGTTTCAGAACGGCTTGCTGCAAAATTAACTATTTTTTGCCAAACAATCATTACAGAAGAAATGTCATTTTCTCGGCCAGTGAAACATTTTGAGTAATTTGCCGGTTGGTTTCAGAACGGATTGCACCAATATTAACTATTTTTTGCTAAACGTTCATTTTGGAAGAAAAGTGATTTTCTCGGCCAGTTAAGCATTTTGAGTAATTTGATGGTTGGTTTCAGAACGTCTTGCTGCAAAATTAACTATATATGGCCCATCAATCAATTTGGAAAAAAAGTGTTTTGCTCGGCGAGTTGAGCGTTTTGAGTAATTTGCCGGTTGGTTTCAGAACGGCTTGCATCAATATTAACTGTTTTTTGCTAAACGTTCATTTTGGAAGAAAAGTAATTTTCTCGGCGAGTTAAGCATTTTGAGTAATTTGCCGGTTGGTCTCAGAACGGATTGCAGCAATATTAACTATTTTTTGCAAAACGTATATTTAGAACAAAAGTGATTTTCTCGGCCAGTTCAGCATTTTGAGCAATTTGACGGTTGGTTTCGGAGCGGCTTGCAGCATAATTAACTATTTTTGGCCCATCAATCAATTTGGGAAAAAAGTGATTTTCTCGGCGAGTTGAGCATTTTGAGTAATTAGCCGGTTGGTTACAGAACGGCTTGCATCAAAATTAACTA